>NW_020448108.1:958007-970468 GCF_003343035.1 Apteryx rowi | reverse complement strand
CGCCGCGTGGGGAGGGGAGGGGGCGGCCGGGCCGCGGGCGAGGCCCCCGGGCGAGGGCTCTGAGGCGCCGTCTCCTCGGGAGCCGCCCCGCCGCGGCTCGGGGAGGCGGGCAGGCCGGGGGCAGCGGTGCTGCGGGGGTCCCGGCAGGGGGAGGAGCAGGCCGCGGGCACAGCTGCTGCGGAAGAGGCCTGCGCACGCCATTGTAGTGCTCGTAGTTCGTCCTGTTGCCCCCTCTTCTTTCGTTAGAGCTTTGCGGGTGGCTTTTAAAATGGTCTTCCTGTGCCTGCAAAGGCCTTGTCTTTGCAGCTCGGGAGACCAAAGTCCTCTACCGGGTGCAATAAGGCTCAGGGCAGCCTGTTGTTGCTGACTTGATCTGGCTGATAGGGTGATAAGGCCCTGCAGCTTTTCTTTTTTTCTTCTTTTTAGTCTGAAGGTTTCTTTCAGTGAGCTTGAATGCTGCAGGATAGGATTGCTATTTCCAGGATAGGTGTGCACCTGGAAATAACTGAAAGTGCTGTTTTTTCCCCCTGTCAGATGGCTGCCATAGCAATCTAGGGTATGCCAGCAGTTACCCAGCAACTACCACCGCCAGGCCGTACCACAGCATGGCTGTTACCAGCCTCAGCTGGATTTGGATTAGTGCCCAATTAATAAGAGTCTGTTTCTCATTACTAGTCAGGTAGTTATTTTGTCAGAGTATGTATTATCAGTTCCTCTGACAGTGATGTTTCCCCTTTTGGGGGGATTCATATGAAGAATCTTGCTAGCCCTTCTGTTACGTTTTTACATTTATTGAACATTTTACATGTTATTTGCATTTTTAGTTGGGGTCAGAAATGTCAGTTTTTCTCTTCTGCTGATGGTGTAATCAGCAAACATGCTTTGCATTAACTTTTTAATTTAACTCCATTCATCTGGCCGGGTATGCTGTGGAAGGACACAAAGTGACTTGTGCTCCCCTGCCTGAATTCTGAGCTTGTCAGGTTCAAGTCTGTGCTAGTCTGGAAGAAGCATAGCTATAGCATATTTGTTATATCATACCTGTGAGATGATACTCTTTTCCTCAAGACTCTCAGCCAGTAGCACAAGCTGAACATTATAGTGCATGCACACTCTCTAAAGGATTTTTCTGTTCCATAGCACTCAATTACTAATGTATATTAAGGAGTACTTATAAATTCTACATAAGAGCTCACTCACAGTTTAAAAAAAAAATCTGGTCACCATAATGCTATGAAATTTTAGAAGAATTAAGCTTTGAGGGAGCTCTACTTATGTGTGAGAAGTTGGGATGTGGAGATTTAAAGCCATCTTATTGCCAGAAAAGCTGGGATCTCACTACTGTGGCAGGAGGAACAACTGTTGACTAAATTTAAGTTAAAAGTACAATTTGAAAATGAAATGAAAATTATAAGTTGCTCATAACTCTGGATATAAGAACCAGTGTGTCCTAGAGCCAACAGTGCATTTGTAATCTGTTAGTTCCCACTTAACATTAGCTCCTACTTCAGTTACGACAGTCGATGACCTGCCTTTGCACTAGTTTTAGTGTTTTCTTAGCAAAACTCCCTTATAATTAATTTTTCAAAGTGAACAACTTTAATAGTCAAATTTACCTATCACAAATTGTCCCAGTCTGATTTGTAGCTGAAAGGGGCAATGAGCTTTTTAATTTTCTATCTGATCTTGTAGTTAGAGTCAAACAAACAAATTTATATTGATTTAAGATCTCTTAACGAGTTATATAAGCACTTGTTAGCCATGATTTGAATTGTAATACTGAATTTTCAGCATTGTCACAAGACTAGTCTAGCCAGARAATTATTAGCCAACTGAAATATTTAATAAACTCTTATTTGGTTGAACTGTGTCTATCTTCCAAGGCAGAAACAGCTTATGCAAAACAGTATTTCGCATTAAAATATGACAGGGCAGAGAATTTAGGAAGATTAAGGGCCTGTCCTCAGTAGAAAACTGAGCAAAATAATCAAAGTATATAAAATGTTTTCTAGTTTTCAAGATGTGCTGAGCTAAAGCAGTAAAACTTATCCTTTGTCCTAGAAACTGTTTGCCTGGGAGGTTATGTTGACATGCTGCTTGTTTTGCAATAGCTGTTAGGGTCAATGGTTCCAAGTAAACAAACCTTTCTGAAGCTTCTTCTGTAAGCTGTAAAATGTTTTTAAGAATTGTTTGTATATAAATGCAGTGCATAAAGGGTATTTGCTCTGCTACTGTACTTCAGCAAATTATACTGATGAATGAGAAGTCTTTAAACAATAGTGTGTTGAAAATGCCAAGCTGGCCTAGGTAAGTTTAGAGAAGGGCCCATCTTTCTGCCAGGCCCTCTGGGACAGCATTCTGTCCTGCTTGCTCAGCTATATGGGGATGAGGGGCTTCTCCCTTATGAGAGATTGAAGCTAAAAACAGCAATGAGAAGCTTTTGAAAGCCCACGGACCTTAACACTCTGGCTGATGTCTGGTTTAAAATACAAAGCTCCAAATACTTTCAGTAGACCTTTTGAGAGCCTGGTGGAGAAAAAATTAGACAGGGGAAGGCCTTCTGTATAAATAGTTCTCTAGTCAGCCCCTGCCATGTGGTTTCTTTTGAGAATATATACTGAGCTTAGTGGGGAGCCAAACAGTAAAGGATATGGTTCCCTGAAAAAGGGGACATCTGGAGTAGTGCCATTTTAAAGAAACAGAGGACATGCTCCTGGTCTCCTCTCTTAGTATGAGCTATAATGATTCACAAAGAGCAGTATTCTTAAGCTGGTGCAAATCTGCCACCTCCTCAAAGGTGGCTCATCATGTTGCCTCAGAGGCATGATACACCCTGCAGATTTAATCAAATGCTTTGGACATACTGGGATACTGTTTTTTGGGTTTTAAAAAAAAAAAAAAACCTCCCATGCGCTATTCCCATGTACTGCTCTCAGTTCATTCATCATTTTGGCAAAATATTTATGAACTTCATTAACAGTGTTTGAGTATAGCTTTGTTGCAGATTGAGAAAGATTGATTTAATAGGAATCTCCTTCTCAAGTGTTCTAAAAGGCCACAGGATATCTAGATATGAGACTTGCTGCTAGGACAGCAAATCATGAAATATAAAGAATCTTATGTAATTTTAAACTAATAAAAAGTACATATATATTTAGATCATTGCAAAAAAAATATTAGTGTTGAGCTGTAGTGATATTAATATTAGTTCTGAGATTGTCCAAACCAAAACCACTAGTTTCCTTTACTACTGTCTCTGCATAAGCATTTAATGCCTGCACAGACTTTTCAAGTTCCTTCTAAACCATGAGAGTTTATTTTGAGAAATATAGTTTACATAAATTTGGAGAGAGAAAACTGTAAATTTAGTCCTGCATCTTCAGAAGGCAAAACACATTGTCTACTGAACTCCAGTTAAAACTCTATTTAAAATCTCCTGAAATGCTATTTCACAGCTTCTGTGTGCATTTGTTTATTTTTTCCAGGTATATACTTACTAATTCATTGTACTATTACTACTTCTGGTCAGAATAATATAGATAAGGTTCTGGGCAAAATGAATGCAAGAACAAATTAGCTTGCTTTTGGTTATGTTCATTTTCCTTTTTGAAGATATGGAAATAAAGGAGGGAAGAAGTTTGACCTGTGCATAATGATTTCATCTATTCATGCATTTGCGCTCTGAAACTGCTCTGTAAAATACCTTATTATAAAGGTAGTATGCTTCAGTAAGAATTGCATATCTTTGAAATGAAGTTTTCATTTTTAATAATAACTTAAATGCTGAAAAGTCTGCCTCAAAGGCCAGGCAGGATGTTGGATTTGTATAAGTAACCCTTTATTAAAATTCTTTTTTGTTCATTTTCTTTGAATAAATTCAAAGAAATGTGGATATTACTGCCAAGTATATTTATTACTTTACAAATATTCTGTCTTCTCCTTGCAGTTTCCTCCTGTTTGAAAGCCCCAAAGTTTATGCAATTGCTCTCAGCCATCAGTCCCCCTGCCTGAGTTCTGAATTTTATTCAAGTCTCAGAGCACATTCTTGCAAATTTTGAGGCAAACTCTGGCTGGTAGAGGACAGAGAGAGGCCTGGCTTATCAGCACATTCTCCATTATCCTTTTTATTTGGCAGTAACAAGCTAGCTAATCAGCATACATAAAGTGACCAACTTTATGCAGTTCCAGGCTAGCCACAGTACAAGCTCTTTCTTATCTGGTAGAGTATCTCAGCAAATTAGACACCAGAAAAATTAGGCATCAGAAATCTTATAAGTGTCCAAGCAGTGGGAAAAGTTCAACCTAGATCTTGCAGTGAAACTTCAAAGTACAAAGCTTTGAGGAAAGAGCCTTCACTACTTTTGATCTTCATAGAAGTCCTTCTGTAGAAGAATGTGCAAAGGTTTTTTTTTTAACTTCACTTAAAATATTGCAAGATCCATGATAATGATTTAATTAGGTATTATAAATTATATATTATTTGTACTTATATATTATTATATATCATATTTTATATATATATATATTTATTATAGATTTTCCTGGGAAGTGAACCCCACTTATAGGTTAGTGAGGATCACTAACCTATAAGCCTGTGCAATACTTGGGGAAAGCATGCTGATAGTTTACCTCTAAATTTACAAAGCCTGAGGAAATAATTTTGCAGAATCACAGAATAGCTGGGATTGGAAGGGACCTCAAAATATCATCTAGTCCAACCCCATACTCAAGCAGGGTCACCTAGAGCAGGTTGCCCACAGGATCATGTCCAGTCTGTTTATGAATATTTCCAAGGATGGAGAATTCACAAGCTCTCTGAGCAACCTGTTCCAGTGTTCAGTCATTCTCACAGAAGAAAAGGTTTTTCTTATGTTTAAGTGGAATTTCCTGATTTTCATTCTGTGCCCATTACCTCTTGTCCTTGTCACTGGGTACCACTGAGAAGAGTCATGCTCTGTCTTCTTAATCTCTCCTATCAGGGATTTGCACATACTGATAAGATCTCCTGGAGCCTTCTGTTCTTCGAGCTTAACAGTCCCAGCTCTCTCAGCCTTTCCACATATGAGAGATGCACTGGTCCCTTAATCGTCTTTGTACTCTTTTTGCTGGACTCACTCCAGTGCATTCACATCTTTCTTGTACTGGCAACTCACTTCCTAATTCAGTCCAGGCTGCATTGACCCTCTTTGCCACAAGGGCATGTTGCTGGCTCGTGGTCAACTTGCTGTCCACCACGACCCCCAGGTCCTACTCTGCAAAGCTGCTTTCCAGCTGGTCACTCCCCAGCCTGTACTGGTGCATGGGGTTATTCCTCCCCAGGGACAGGACCCTGCACATGCCTTTGTTGAACTTCGTGAGGTTCCTCTCTGCCCGTTCCTCCAACCTGGCAAGGTTCTTCTGAATGGTAGCACACTCATCTGGGGTGTCAACAACTCCTACCAGTTCTGTATCACCTGCAAACTTGCTGAGGGTGCACTCTGTCCCGTCATCTAGGTCATTAATGAAGATGTTAAACAGCACTGGCCCCAGTATCGGCCCCTGGGATACTCCGCCAGTAACTGGCCTCCAGCCAGACTTTGTGCTGCTATTCACAAGCCTCTGAGCCCAGCAGTTAAACCAGTTTTCAGTCCACCTCACTGCGCACTTATATAGTCCATTCTTCCTCATTTTGTCTATGAGGATATTATGGGAGCAAGCGTCAAAGCTTAAAAGCCCTAAGGCAGAGATTCACAGCATCCAATTCTCACCCCCCATCGACCAAACGGGTCATCTGGTTATGGAAGGCTATCAGGTAGGTTAAGCATGATTTCTTCTTCATAAATCCATTCTGACTACTCCAGATCACCTTCTTGTCCTTCATATGTTTGGAAATGGTTTTTAGGATTAGTTGCTTCATCACCCTCCTAGGGATTGAGGYGAAGCTGACCAGCCTGTAGTTCCCTGGATCATCCTGCTTGCTCTTTTGAAGTGAGGAGTGACATTTTCTCTCTTCTAGCCTTCCAGAACATCCTCCAAACTCCACAACGTTTCAAAGATAACTGAGAATGGCCTCTCAATGACATTGTCCAGCTCTCTAGAACTTACGAGTGCATCTATCAGGGCCCATAGACTTGCGTATGTCCAGTTTGTTTAAAAGTTCCCTAACTTGATCCTCTTCCATCAAAGGTAAGTATTCCTTAYTCCAGACTTTCCCACTGGTCTCAAGGGCCTGGGATTCCTAAGGGCAAGTATTGCCAGTAAAGACCAAGGCACAGAAGGCATTGGGTACCTCAGCCTTTTCCATGTCCTTTGTCACCAGGGCCTGTGTCCCATTCAGCAGGGGGCCCCCATTTTCTCTAGTCATCCTTTTGCTGCTGCTGTATTTCTAGAAGCCCTTCTTGTTGCCCTTCACATCCCTTGCCAGATTCAGCTCCAGAGGACCTTTGGCTTTCCTACCCCATCCCCACATGCTCAAACAGTATCTCTGTATTCCTCCTGGGTCATCTGTTCCTGCTAACTCCTCTTGTATGAGTCCTTTTTATGTTTGATTTTGGTCAGGAGTTCCTCGCTCATCARTGCAGGCCTCCTGCCACTTTTGCCTGATTTCTTGCAGGTCAGAATGAACCATTCTTGAGTTTGGAGGAAGTGATGCTTGAAAATCAACCAGCTATCCTGGATCCCTCTTCTCTCCAGGCGTGTCTCCCATGGGACTCTTTGAAGACGACTGAGGCCTTTGCAGTTCCTGACATTTGGAAAAGAGTCTCAGACCTGATACACTTGCACAGCAAAATAAACATAAATTAGATCAGGAACCCAGCCTTTTTCTTCATGTATTCTGAGTATGTAGCCTTTCTTTACTGCCCTTCCCTGACTCTCCTTTGAAGTTCTTACTCCCGGTCTTCAGTGTGGAGGCCCAGTAGAACTCGATCTTCCTTGCATTTTAATGTCCCTTTCTCCTGCCTTGCCCAGTCTTCTCATCAGAAGCGTTAGCAGTAATTCTTTTCAATTTTCGTCTATCCTTTTTTTGCTCTTTTTTTCTTTGCTTGTCTCCATTCATTTTTATTTCAAGATTTTCAGAACAAGAATAGTAATCTCTGTAAAGTGAGAAGACATTATTTACCATACACAGACTGCCTCAGAAGTGTAGTATCTACATCAGTATTTCCTTTTGCTCTTAAAAAATATCATGTCCCTATAAACAAGTCATTACATCCTCCTTCTAAGGAGTATGATGCTATCCTCACCTCCTGAAAAATAGAACCATCTGGCCATGGTATTTTCAATTACTGCTGAGCCACAGGCTAAGAAGCATGGCCAAGACTTGTGAGTTGATCCAAGAAAAAGGGATGATGATCAGTGGTAAGAGCATCTGCTAGAAACAGCTGGATATATGTGATATTTCTCACATTTAAAGTTTTTCCCATGGAGTTTATGTGAATGCTTCATGGAAAATGATATCTGGGATATAGAAGGAAGCAATATATATATCACCTAGAGTTTGGGGGGGGGGAGGGAGTTTAATCTCTAAATCCTTCTCTTGTTTTCTTTGGCTAACTGTGTTTTAGAAATAATCTGTTCCAGTGTTCCAAAAACCAATTGCTTAAGGAATATTAAGAAACTGGTTTCCTTTAAGAGCTAAATCAGTTTGCAGGTATATCCATGGAATTTTACATGCTGAAAAGGATATATGTCAAAATATATATCTGTTTTTTATGACCAAAAAAGACATCATTAAAGAAATGCTGAAAACGAACATCTGGAAGGAAAGAGAAGGTCATAGGGTCTTATAACATTTTGCTCTGTTTAGGGGATATTTTAAAATTAGCTTCTTCATGAATAGTTCAAAGAGCAGACTTTGATTTTTTCACATGTATCTTTAGATTTTTTTTTATTGTTCATTGTCCAGTCAGATACAGACTATCCATGAATTTTTCACTCTAAACATAATTTATTTGTAGTGCATGATTGGCTCCTGACGTCACCTCATAATGGTCTAATGTCCTGTTTGGACAATTCAATTTTATAAGAAGAAGAAGAAACAAATGAAACTGCAAATTGATTAGATAAATAAATCTTGCATAATTCATCCAACAGCAAGGACATGGGAGAATTTCTGAGAGTTTCAATCRGTACAATCATTCTTGCAAACAAAAACCTCCCATAAATAGATGTTTTGCTGAGAGCAAGTTAAAAAGGACACTGCCGATACAAACATAGATTCAAGATTCTCTAGATTCTCTTTCCAAATATTGGACCTAAAAACATCTTTCACCGCTTCTGTTTTTTATCACCTCCCAATCCTTTTTTACTGTGAACTTGTTCCATTCTTGCTAATCAATGCAGCTGCAGTCAAGAGCACAGTTTCAGAATCTTAGTGGGTTTCATTTAGGTAAAGGGAAAGTTGTTCAGAAAGTTAGGAACCAAAGGCCTTCAGCAAGGCTGGGGAGGGTGGAGGGGAGAGAGTTTGGGAGCAGCATCTCAGAGCCTGGGAGCAGCAAAACAGCAATTGGGCTGGAGAACCAAGAATAGGAATGCTTACTTAAGCAGAGAGCTTTTCAAAAAGAGTGAAATTAAGAAAAAGGTGATAGTGGGAACAGAGGGTCAGTCCACAGGAGAAGTGACCTAAACAGTGGTGTTTTATGTTAGGATAGGATACTACATTTAAAATCCATATTTGATGCTTCCACCAGCAAACATTTGACCCTCCAGGAATACAGATAGATACAGATATATATGTGGATATATCTATAGATACCCAYGCAGAAATTACTCCTTAAGAATGCAGGTACACTGCCAGGCCCCAGCACTGTAAACCCATGGTGCAGAGAGGGCAGCTAGGGTAGAAGGTATTTTCTGCATTAAGTGAAAGCAGATTCAGGAGCAGTGCAAATGCCCCTATATCCTTCTCACCAACAGAGCCATGGGAGCCTGGAAGCAAAACTGCTTTGGCCAGATAGATGAGCAAAATCATAAAGATGTTTTGGTCCTTACTTTTCAAAACATCACAGTTTTAGGGGAATGGAGGAAATGTGTGGATTTAGAAAGATGTCTGGCTTAGAAACCAGGTTCAGCCCTGCCTTGAAGCAGAGTACCTGGCAATTTCTGAAGAAGTCCACAATTAACACATTGTCTACAAGATATCCCTTGTGATTGAATACAGTCATCAAGACATCTCACAAGATTTCCTACTCATGTCTCAAGGGCTAGAATTACAGTATACTCCACTTGCTCTGTCAGAGGCATTGCTAGGACCRTCTATTTCCACAGTGTCTGTGAAGGTATGAGGTGTATTTGTATCTTCCCTAGCTGCAGCACAGTTACCAAGCATCTGGGAATGACTCTGTGCTCCCATCTGGAGTGCTGAGATCTACTTGCAGATAACTATGAGTATTTGCATGCAATCTCCCAAGATTTGAATGGAGATGTGGACTGAAGAGGGAAAGAAGGGTTACATACAAGTAATCAGAATTCTCTGAGACATATATTCCACCTGTATGCACAATTCCCATCATCCCTCTGCAATTCAAAAATTGAAGAAAAGCTTCTTTTTTTACTTTTTCTAATTGCTTAGCTAGATTTTGTACATACAGATGCATATCTCAAAAGATCTTCATTTCAATCATTTCCCTATATTGCTAAGCATCTATCTTAAGTTTTAAAAAATCTAGTAAGTGGCTTTAAGCATTGCACAGATCCAAAAACCCATATACAAAATGCAGAAGAAGTTACAAGGAGCTTTCTTCTAAAGTGTATTTTTAGGTGTCTACTCTACTGCACAAGATGTTTGCACCTAAACAACAGATTTCCCACAGTATAGTGGTATTAGGCTTCAGCTTCTGCTGGTGTTATTCTAGATAAACTTATTCATTTGTTCTTTTYTGATAATGCAAAATTTCTAGATTAATATTCTTAAAACTTTGCTTTTTTGCATTAATTAAAGTATGAAGAGAATTTACAATGTATCCTGGAGATAAAAATACACCTCTAATATTATTAGAGCAAAACTCTTTTGCAGGAGAACCTCTTATTAACTGTATGAAATACAGGCACACATCCCACAGAAACAGTATCTGTATCTCTGTATCTGCTGTTGAATGAGTTGCAAGTAGCAGGCACCTGTACCTAAAAAGATCCACTGCCCCAAAACGTGTGTGTATAGTCTAAAATGACAGCCCAGACCATGCTGAATTTGTCAAAGTTGCTAAAACATCTRTAGCCACTCCTCCACACTGGGAGGTGCACAGCATGCCGTGAACCAAGACTGTTTGAAATAACTGGGAGTCCTTCAAGCAGGAAGTTTCAGATCAGGGCCTCATACATTCTCACCTTGCTCACCCAGATCACATAGATAATCTGTGATAAGCTATGTCCATTTTCACAGTATTTTTGGCCATGGCTTTGCACAGGGGTAAGCACCCAGTTAGAACCAATGATGACATGTAACTAATGTGGTGACTTGATGTCCCAGCTGCTAAATTTCCTATGACATCTTTGTGGTTCTTTGTATTTCTGGCGTGGTTATTTAATTACCACTTTCACAGTCAAGCCGCTGTTAAGTGGCTCAGAAGACTAATGTACATTGAGTCTAGACTAGTTTGAAACCAGTGTTTTGAGTTTCTGTTTCTAAAAATATTTAACATTTTCGTAGTGTTTGTTGTTTGCAAATGAAAGATCAAATTTGGTCACCTTTAACTGTGTTGTTACAACTTGGTTGACATGAGCTAATCCTGAAGAAAGTAGGGAAAGTTGATGGGGAAATGAAGGTTATATATACAAGTTTTATCTACCATTTAAGCCCATTGCCAAACCCCCATAGTTTAGTGCCCTTTTAAATTTCTTTGCAACAGAATATTCCTATAATTAAGCACAGGGCAGTGAGAGGAAAGGCTGAGCTTTTATCCACAACAAAGGAGATAGATAGCTCTGTGAAAAATATGTAAACTGAGACCTTTTTTAAATCATCATTTTATAAAATTCCACATACGTTTTCCTTTCTGTAAGTAGAATAGATTTTTGTTGCTTTATTGCAAATATTAAGCTCCTAAGYGTGTGAACTGGGTGTATACTCAGGACTCATAGTTAGAGAAGATGCAAGGTTATTATAGCTCTTAACTTCATAGTCTTTCACTATAGTAACCTGTGCTTTTACTCAGGAGTTTTTCTTCAGTTCTTGACATTGACCCAAAAGATGGCCATTATATATAGATTTTGTCTGTGTACAGACAGGAATGTATTTAATTTGGCATGAATGAATGGCAGAACAGAGCCCCAGTTTTTGCCCCTTAAATGGAATATATACTTGCCTACTTCTGAAATCAACTGCCCTTAACAGTAATCGGTTTGTTATCAGGAATGCTTGCATTTGAAAGAGTGAGCCTTCACAGGAAGGGAAGTGGGCACAGCTGGCTGCTGTTGGGTCAACTTTGGTGATATTAATTTGGATCTGTGGGAGAACCAATGGAATCCATCAGAATTTTACCTTTTCAGGAGTGTGATCTGTTCCACATACTGAAAAAAGTGGGAAAAAAGGTGACTGAGAAATTTTCCTCATTTTCTCTCACGCTTGAGAACTTAGCCTATAGTGTGAAAGTGAAAACCACAGGGCTGGTACATGATTATGTCCTTGTGCTAGTCCATGTCTACCAAAAAGCCCTGTAGCTGGCAAAACTGTGCTCTGGAATGACTCTTCTCTTGAGTGAGCTCTGAGGAACCAGGGAAATGTTGCACAGTATCTAGGAGACACAGCTGCTGTGCCCTTGGCCTAAGGACAAGAATTTCAATCATTCACCAGGAAATCACAACAGAGTTGATTAGCTGAAATACAGGGGACAAGTTCATTAATCATACTACTCATCATGAGTCATTATTGCTTTGTGTCATGTATTCCAGCCCTGTGGAGTCAGTGTAAGGTGTGAGGGTTAATTTTGATAAGTAGGAAGAAGGTATATACAAATTACCGCATCCTCCAAAAGGGGCTATTACAAGATTGTATCTTCTCATCCATTTCTTCATGACTTGCACTGATTTTTATTACAGTTAAAGGTTCTTTTCAGGCATGTAATCATGAAGTATGGTGTATGGAGACTGAAATGCTATGTTCTGTTTCTTGTGTCACACCCTTAAGGGCTTGGACTTGTATAGAAACTAGGCATTTTGTCTTCAGCTGAATCTTTTGCAGTTGAATCAAAAAAATTGTGTGCTCTGTCCTGGAAGATGCTTCTTTCTTTTTCCTTCTCAATCACAAGGAAACATTGCTCAGGCAAAAAATATTTATTTACTTTTTTTGTATAAGTGGTTCACAGAATCACAGAATCACAGAATCGCTGAGGTTGGAAGGGACCTCTGGAGATCATCTAGTTCAACCCCCCTTCTCAAGCAGGGTCACCTAGAACACGTTGCACAGGATCACGTCCAGGCGGGTTTTGAATATCTCCAGAGAAGGAGACTCCACCACCTCTCTGGGCAACCTGTTCCAGTGCTCT
>NW_020448108.1:908145-956897 GCF_003343035.1 Apteryx rowi | reverse complement strand
CAGGGATGGAGGTGAGGCTGACTGGCCTGTAGTTCCCTGGGTCCTCCTCCTTGCCCTTTTTGAAGACTGGGGTGACACTGGCTTTCTTCCAGTCCTCAGGCACCTCTCCTGTTCTCCATGACCTTTCAAAGATGATGGAGAGTGGCTTAGCAATGACATCCACCAGCTCCCTCAGCACTCGTGGGTGCATCCCATCAGGGCCCATGGATTTGTGGGTGTCAAGTTTGCTTAAATGATCTCTAACCCACTCCTCAAACATTATATATGGCCAAATAGGTAATGTTACTTGGTGATCCTAAGCAATTAGTTTTCTTGCAGGTGTGTTTGCATGTTTAATACAGCTTTACCTTCCTTTCCAGTGGGGTGTGACATATACTGGTTTCTCAATGCCACGAGAGAGCAGGAGGCTCACATAAGAGGCTTRTAGATGATACGTACAGGTGTGGCTTCACAAGAAACTGCAGAATATTTCCAACAGGAACTTATTCACCAGTGAGTGTTTTCACAGTTATCTACTCATGAGAGTGGAGCTGGTAAACATACTGTCATTGGGCAACAAAGCTATGAATGGAATGAAGTAATCAGTTTTCCCAAAAGGCAGAAGGAAATGTTCAGAGTTCTCTGGCTGGCTCAATATTTGAACTGCAACTTATACGTTGGTTCGAGGGCCACGTGGCCGAAGAGGTTGGCTTGTACTGACCATAGTGCTTCTCACCACCCCTAGTGAGCAGGGAGAGTGTGCTCACTGGGGAGCAGGCATGCCGTATAGGGTCTGAGCCCCATCTCCCTGAGGATCTGTGCCCCATCTTCCTGAGGATCTGTAGTGAAACCTGTTAATAAGGGGTAAGAGCACAGGCTACTGGAGTCTTGCAGGCAGGATTTGGCAGGGTCGCATTCATCTGCCCTCTAGCACACTGGAAGGTTGTAGCTGTGTTTGAAACAAGTTTCCTGTGAAAATTGTACTCCAAATTGTACTTCTAGTTCTGCTGCCTACAGGTATTCTACCTTATATGAATACAGTTAAATCCTTAAGGCAGCATGATAAAATGTGTGAACGATAAAAGTAAATTGGTTATGAA
This sequence comes from Apteryx rowi, assembly GCF_003343035.1. NCBI lineage: Eukaryota > Metazoa > Chordata > Aves > Apterygiformes > Apterygidae > Apteryx > Apteryx rowi. Next base: position 955,818 of record NW_020448108.1, on the reverse strand, counting down.
ATGTAAAAGTACAGTTGTGAACATTTTTTGCAGTATTTACCTAATTCTGGGAAAAGCAGAATGAATAACTCTGTTATATTTTAGCATATCTGTTAATATATTCTGATTTAAAGAATAGGTATCAGTGCAGTGAACTAGATCCTGGGTCCAAGGGTGGATAAGATGCTATTAAGCATTCATATATGCTGCTATGCATTAAATATAGAATAGTCAATGACTAAATATCGCTGAAGTCAAAAGAGTAGGCAGCATGTTAGCAGCTGTTATTCTAAGTGTCCAATAAAAGGTGATTCCAGGATGAACCAATGATCCATCAGTTGTCCAGGAATATTGAACCTTGGCTGCAATAGAGCTAAGTTCAACTATACTAGCCTAGAACCTGTCCCAGTATTCCAAAAAACTAATATTAGTAAAAGTCCATGCTGCATGTCCAAAGTATCCTAGAAATTTTCTGAAATTTTAAAGAAACTTCAGTGTACCTTCTTGTGGAAAAAACAAAAACATAATAAAATTGTATTCTGCTCTCATGATTCCCACTGCAATGTCTGAATTATAGGATGTTTCACATCTGATCATTCTGAATTCATTTATGTCTGTAATCCTTTCCCACTTTACCTATACATTTGTAATTGAATAAGGACTCTTTGCCCAACAGATCCATGAACACCAACAACCTTCCTTTTATATACTGTTGCTAATTTTTAACAGCATTTGTGAAGAACTAGGAAAATCATTCCCAAGACTATGAAATAAATGCAATTTATAGATTTGCATGTGATCTAATTATGTTAGATTTCTTGTAGCTACTGACATGTGAAATCTTCTACATTCTTTATTATACATTCTTTTCACTTCTGCTCAAACTGTGTTACTCACTTGGTGGTACTAAGAAGACACCAGACTGTTCCTCAGGCAGTGTTTAGTCAGATTTTATCCATGATACTACAAAGCAATGAAAAAAGAATGGGAGATAAAAATGTGGAATTAAGGTTACAACCAATTTATATATTTTTTAATACAGTGGAATGTGGAGACCCCATCAGAAACCCATTTCCTAGTGTCTTTACAGCAGTGTAACAATGTTACTAGTATTGGTCTGGACAGTTGTTTCTAGATCACATCTTAAGACACATGTTTAAACTCAGTAGTTCAATAGATTTTGTTCTGATAATTCTGGAGTAACTCAAGTAAGATTACAAGTACTGACAGTATACCTAGAAATACAAAACAAATTATGAAAAGCAGTCTGTGATTGGAGGTACTTATGTTGTGAAATTAACATAAAATCCCTTTTTAACACATCGTTAATCTTAAATCATGCCCTTCTTAAGCAAGCAACCTCTGTGTTTATTTGCATTGGGTACATTACCAGCTTCTTCTATTTCTTCCCAATTGAAAAACAAATACACTTTCAGTAGATGCATGTCACCGGGCTGTTGACCAATGCAATGATTCTCAGCAGCTTCACAGAACTTTGTAATCAGCAAAACAAATTTCAAGACATGGAGAATATTAGTATTTGTTACAACAGACTTGAGCTGGCTTACTGGTCCTGAAGCATATCTAAATGTTTTGAAAAATCTTCATTAATAGAGAATTTCTTCCTCATACCTTCTAAGAAAGTCATTGACATTGCCACGTTCCCACCTGCAGGCTTCGGTGAACAGAACCTTGTTTTTAAGTAACAAATATGAGGAGTAATTCTTTTCTAGTATGTTGAGGTCTGTTTCACAGCTTAATATATAAATGCTGGGGTTATTTTCTGATGTACATAGGATATCTTAAGCCTTTTCCCTCTTTACTGCCAAAGTTTGCTGCACTTTTCTTTATCTTTTTAATTCACTTATTTTTCTGAACAGGAATCCATCTAACAGCCAGCTTTCCCATTTGCTTGAAGCAAGTTCTGTCAAATGTACAGAGATTCAGAGTAAAAAGTATGGTTTATCTATCTATGGCATTGTGTATTCTCTTTGGAACCCCAAAGAACACAACAGTTAGAAAAGTCCTTCCACCCCAAAATTGTGCTTATATTCAATGCTGAAGGGACACCAGCAGAACATACCCAAATACCAGGTTAATCTGAGAGAAGATACTGATGTCACGTATTGCTAATATCACACAGCATACTCTAATCTGCCTTCTCTCTGCTCAGGCCACTCCCATCCTGCAGCTAAAGCAGCTCTACTGCTGGGGAACTGTACACAAGTGAGCTTGAAATAAGAAAGAGGGAGATGCCTTCTTTAAAACATGAGACTGAAGACTCCAAAGGACGTCAGCGATAGAAACTTGGAGTAGTTCGTTTGGTCCATTTTGTGCAGGCACCTTGAGCAATGAGATCAGTACTAGGAGCAAAGTTTTCAAAGAGCTGGTTTGACCGTCAGAGTACTGAGGACCTCTGTGACCTAACTCTACTCAGCAACCCTGCTGCCTAAGCATCTGTCGTGTTGCCAGTAATCACTTTCAGGAACTCACATGTTCGTTTACTAACACAACACATCAACTCTTGCATTCTTGTTACTGCTTGTAGCTTGATCCTGAAATTTCCAGCAGTCCAGTTGCTTTGTGTAGTATTTCTGTTCAGTGGTCAAGAGCACACACTGGCTAAACTTTATTATACAACACAGTCATTCTTCACTTCAGTCCAACTTAAAGTCTCTTTACTTCCCATTTCGAATCCCTTTGCAGATCCTTGACCTTTAAAGAGAGCCTGCCAAGGCACTCCTGCCTTACTGATACAAATTACAATAAAATGAAGTATATCTCAAGTCATACTTAAAACGTAGGGTTTGAGATTGTCTGCTTAAGGGGTGGGCTAGACAAAGAGAAGATTGCAGCGACTGTAGACTCTGCAGGTATTTAGCTCTGGAGGCCTAGCTGAAGCCCTGAAGTCCCTGGGATGTTCCTACATGCTACAGGACTACTAAGAGCCTCCCCAGTACATACAGCTTGTCCCCCTGCCTCTTCACCATACCCAGCCTCTGACTGCTGCCTGCCAAGGTTTCTAAGGGACCCATGGCTCAGAGAGATGTCTTCTGAAGGGCCTGTGCTGAAAAAATCTTTTCCTGGCTAGATACTGGAGTTTTTCAAGCACATTTTTACCAATCTTTGCTTATATCTGCTGTAAAGGAGTCAAAATCTCATCTCACATAGCTGAGAGCAAAAGATCTAGTACCAAAAAAGATGATGAAATAGAAGCATGGTAAAGCACAAATACAGAAAGCAGAAGTCAGAATTAAAAATTAAAAAGTGGAAACAAAAAGCTTTGTTGTTACAGAGCCAGCTTGAGTAGACAATAGGAAAAATGGAGCTAGCCAAGGAGGTGTGAGCCTTCATAAACCTTGACAGTCACCACAATATGTTGTAAGAATGTCTTTCAGAAAAATATGTGGCAAGATTGTTTGGAAATGTAGTCATTTGCTGCATGGGTTTGGGGCACATTGTCATTTTTACAAAGCCCTTGTGTGTGTTTGTGTGTGCTGTGCTTGTAGTAAGCTTTGCAAGTGCAGCTTGCCAAAACCAGCAAATCATGATCAGTGTTCTGTGAGGTGGATTTCTCGCTGAAATGAGTTAGTGGCCCTGCCAGCACAGCAATATGCAGGAATGCTTGGCCCTCAGAATTATGTATTGCTACTAATGTGTAACAAAGCACTGCACTAGGAGTCATTATTGGCCTAAGTGGTTTACCGAGAATATCTGCAGCATACACTTGTATATCTATAATGGCTGTGATTATGAGGCATTCAGTGCCAACTATGCCATCAGCAGTGCAGAAGATAGAAAACAAACCTCTCCTTCTTTCCCAAGGCCCAACATATTCTTCCTAACTTATCCTGCAAGTCATATCAATTTGTTTTTTATTTTCCTGCTGTGTTTTTAAGTACACCAGATCTAGGAAAAACTCATTTTTGCTCTGTGGACACAACTGAAATGCTATACTGATTTGCAGCCAGTTCAAAATGAAGTAGGATTTGTTTCCAGTCCTCTTGTTTGAACAGAACTTTGGTATTCTGTCACAAAGAATATACTTTCTGTCACCTCACAAGAACTGTTCACCATTATCAACTTTTATGACATGCAGTCTGTGTCTTTAGAGACACACCTTTAAAATTTTTCAATAAAGCTTTCCAAATTCATTTCCAGATCTTGCTTTTTCATTGTGTGCTAAGCCTTCCTAGATGGTAGGTGACATATTAGTGCTAACACTCTATTGCCTTCCTTTTATATCTATATAGCAAATTTTTGACAAACCTTTTTAAAAGTAAGAAGATCATATTTATACAACATATTTTACAATCATAGCTCTTAGAAAAAAAGCTGATTTGCAGTATTGTCAGAGAACATGAATTCAACTAGTTGAAATTTGGTTATTCTTCAGCAACCCCTGATCATATTGATCTCAAGTTTGTGGCCAGGAAGACCATGAATTCTAATTCCAAGCAGATTAAATTCCTGGGCTCCAGCAGAGTGGAGAAGGAGCAGAAGAAATGCTATTTGCAAGCATTTTATGACATGAGCAAAACACTGACAGAAAATGCCCTGACCTGAATTTTGAGTTCTGTCTACTATCCTACATCCATTTGGTATTATTGGAGCACCAGGCTTTGGGTTTTGGTCAGAGGCCCAGTATTCCCAGAGCTTCTCAGCCTGAGTACCAAACGTAAATTTTAAGAAGTGATAACTTTTTTGTATGGATGCAAAAAGCAGCTTCGACTTGAGAACAATTTGTGTTGCCATGTAGATATCGCCTTATAGTGATACCATCCGTACCAACAGCTGAGCGTTGTCAATGCTGTAAGAATTTACATTGCAATAGAGGTATCAGAGTATTCAACTGTGAGAAGGTAGTTTCTTATAATGAATCTCTACATTTTATATTCATTTTATCTTGCCTAGCATTCTATGCTGTTTTACTCTCCCTGTTGTATTTGGATGTGTCCAGGAGAGTTTCAGCTGTGACAATAGTACCTTCTGTCCATTTCTTGCTTATATAAGGATGTGTGAACATGCAGAAGCTTGCTTCATTAATCACACAGGTGAAGCAATCATGTCTTATTTCCTGATAGCTTGTGTATTACTATCTACAGAGCTCTGCAATTTATAAATATTGCTACAACTTGTTAACAGAAGTACATTGACCACAGTATCTCATAACCACTCCACATGAAAGAGTTCCCAAGTGCCAGGGTGTGTTCAAGGAGGCCTGGGAAGAATACTGTCCAAACCCCTGTTAAACAACCGTAAACAGATGAGCTGCCTTCTTCTCTCTCTGTATAACGATCCATGCTCTTGTGTATATGTCTTCCATAGTGATCCTGACTGTTCCTGACCGGTCAACAGAGTCAATGCTGCTACAGTGCTGGCCTCTGAACTGGAAACTCTGCTAGGAGTACCTTAGCATCATTTCCATGTGCCTGGCTTATTTTGTTCTGACTTAATTACTCTTTTGGGCTAGGAACCTGTTGGAAGCACACACTGGGAAGGAAGTCTTAACTGACATCTTTTCCTCCCTCTGCTCCTTTCTTTGAGAATGTTAACATTAAAATTAACTGTTCCCTCCCCTTTCTGAATGTTTAAAAGGTATCCTTCTTCAGCCTACAAGCTGATTACAAACAATAATTAATTCTCACAACACTTCAGTGAAGAAAGTAGGTATAATTATTCCCAATTTACTGAAGTGATAATTGACATACAAAGCTAAATGGACTGCTTAAGGCAATATGACAATTAAGGTCTTATTTTTATTTACATTTTTCTGAATAATCTAAAAAGCCCCATTAGGAGAAAGGAATCTCAACAGCATTAATCTGATTTATAGAGCTGTAAATGAGATCCCTGATTTCAGTCTAAACTACCTTTTTTCATGTTAGTAAATTAGGTCGGCTTGGTTAAATTTTACTTAATGGTCCAGGTGTGTGTCTCCAGACCCAACACCATCATCCTTCTCAATGAGAGGCATTCAACAACAATATTCAGCATTGCACAAGCTTTACTTGATGCTAATTTGAAAACAAGTTTATGGTATCAGTGCACAATCTTGTGTCAGTAATCTTCAATGTAAATCTGTCAGTTTAACTTTGTGTTAGGAGAGCTTCTGTTCTCCTATTTTCACCTTTGGCTTACAGTCCCTTTCTTGGCAAAACAAAGCTAACATTCCAAGCCACATCCAAGAAGGCCCTGTGTGACGATCTGGGTACAACAGGTGCTCCATGTGCTAGCAAAATTATCAAACTACCTTTGCCAAATATATTCCTTTCTGAAGTTCTTTGAGATTCCGCTCATATAAGAGGCACTAGGTTGTCCAGGAACATTATGAGAACAAACTCACCAGTATTTACAATGGTTTCCAATTTTTGTATTATAATTAGTGCTTTATAAACTTCCACAATGCAACTGTGTGATCTTAATAGATGTACTGTAAAAAAACTAGCGGGTTATCTTAGACATCAAGTATTTTCCCTTTTTTGATTTTTAATAGAAGGATTCAGTCCATAGAGCTGTTTGTTCATTTATGTATTTACTAATGAGATACATTTCAAGTTACATTTGTTCTTATCTATTGTCAAGTCATTACATATGTTTTATTTCCTCTGGGTAAAAATGTACTCCTAGTGTGGAAACACAACACCAGCATGGGTCATAAAGGAGCAGGGGCTAGTGTAATACAGATAGCTGTCCTCCCTTGCACTCATAGTCCAAGAAATGCTAGTGCATTATAAGGGAAGACCTGAGCTGTAGTCTGGTGTAGTTTCTCTATGATCAGGCCAAAGTTAAAGGTGGATTTTGGCTTCTTAGCCTTGCATGCAGTGTCCGTATTGCATGCACTTTATCCACTAAAATAAATTTTGCCCTTAATATGGCGATTTGATGATGCATGGAGCCTTAAGTGTCTTATGTACTTTGAGCTGAATTTTGCCCTGTATGGACTAATGTGACTGACATGCTAAAAACACATAACTCTTGCAATATAGAGATTTTCACAGCAAAAGATTACAATTTTTTCCATCCTGTCTCTTATTAAAGCTTCCTTTGTTCTGTCTCCTTTAGGCTACAAGAGCCACTTGCAGCTGCTATTTTAAACTGGCTTAGCTGAACTTTCTGAATCTTTCCTTTCTTCTCAGTTGCCAGCAGCGGAGTCAGATGTTCTCACAGAAACACTGGTCAAAACAATGGAAAGCCCTATGGAACTGTCTCAGCCCCAGCTTCAAGTGGAGCTTCATTATTGTAATGTGGTTGTGCAAGGGTTAATGCTTGAAGTGCTCATGCTATACTGTTAGAGAACAAGCAAATGACAACAAACTGACCTTTGTGATAAGTGTCATACACAGATCTACACATTTTTGTCTAGCATGATAGATCTGCTTAAGGCAGGCTGTTTTCCTCCATTATCCTGTGTGTCCTTGTAATTCTGAGAACTAGCATATTTTACACATTTCCGTAGCAACATCCAGTTGATGGGATCCAGTAAGATGGAGCTGTTCAGCTCAGTCTTCATTGTTGCTGATTTCAACCAAAAAGCTTCTTTTGAAGCTAACAGTTAAGAGGAAGTATCTGGTTTCCAGTCTGTATTTCTGTGTTCTTTATGTAATAAGCACTATGGATACTAGGCAAGGAGACCACTTCCTTCCAGGCGTTACATTAGTTAACTATGTCAGAACATCAGAAAAAACCTGAAATGTATGCAATTATGTTTTTCAATGTAAATAATAATGGTGGTACCATAGGGAGTATATATACTGCTGGTCCACAAGAAAGAATGGTGTTCACCTCATGCTTTTCTCTGTGTAGGCCCCACTGCAATAGCAGGTGTAAATATCTGTACAGGAAGGTGTGTTTCAGTCGATAAACAGGATATATCAGTGTTAAAGGAATCAGATTTGGGGGTAAATATATTTCATTTTTCATAGAATCTTTCTTTTCCTCAAGGGAGCTGCATTAGCACAGAAGTCTGAGAAGGACACACTGAATCTATATATCCTGTCACAGTGCCTGTGGCAGAGTTGCACTATCCACATGTCCTATCTAAGTCATTTATATTGCAAGGAGAGAGTCGAAACAGGCACAGCTTATTGCAATGACATGGTCTTTCCCCACAGCCATTGGTGACATTGAAGCCTAGCTGATCAGAGGGCTGGTGACAGGTGGTGCGGGAGAACATTCTTGCTTCTCCAAGACCTTCAGAACAGAGTGGACCTCAGGAAGAAAGTCACAGATGGAATTTTTTTCCAAACATACATCCTTAATCAGATGCCAGTCCTGACTCTTAATAGGTGCTGGAGTTCTCCCATTCTGTGCAAATGAGATGACGCCTTCAGCGCAGGCAGGAACCAGGTTGAAAGCTACTGTGTCTATGAGTACTACATTTTTTCCAATCCAAAGGATTAAAAAAACTTGAGATCCATATGATTTAAAAGAGTAAAACTGATCTCAATACTTTTTGTTTTTACTCTTAAGTGTTACCTTCCAATAATCTCCAATAACAAAGAAACCTACTTCCTTTTAAAGCAAAACCTGAGATGGTAATACAACCATAGGACTCCAGGACCTGAGACTTGCAGATAAACACCATCAACCACAAGAGTCACAGAGAGTGTTGGCAGTATTGTTTATCTGACAGTAGCGCTTCAAACCCCCAGTGGGTTCTGTTGTGCTAGGTACCGTACCCACTGTACTGAAAGATAGTCCCCTTCCCAGAGAGCTCACCATCTAGCTGCAGAAGGCAAATTAACAAGGGGAACAACTATATTTTAACTGCAATTTTATAGATACTAAACTTAAACTTAGTTTAAACTAAACTTACAGATAATAAAATTAAACTAAGACCCAGATCCATATTACCTACATCTAGTCACACACAAGCTAAATACCTATTCTAAGTGAGCCAGTCAGGTTTCTTCCATGGTAAATGGAAAGAGAGAGGGAAATGTGTACAGACGGGGCATACAGCCCATCCTAAATAAGTGTGAGTAATCCCTTTCCTCAGCAGTGACTTGCATGATTAGTTTGAATTACGCATTACTTCAGCTATACAGCTAGATTAGACGAGTCACTCTGTGTGACTTGTCCAGGGTCACACAGGAAGTTTACATTGGGATGTGACCCAGAGTTTCCAGCCCAATGCCTCAACCCTAAGAGCATCCATCTTCTTGCATGCCCTGTTTTTAACTTAATGTGCCGTATTTCAGTTCCCTTCTCATCTAGCAGAAAGGTCAACTTGTAGATGTGACCCAGGAAGAAAATGGCAACTACTACAAAATGTTAGTAAACTAGGGTTATCTCAGTTTCTCTTTACTGTAATAACAGGTCATTCTTTTCACAATAATTTAGTCTAGGAAAATTCATGAGGGCACTTTTTTTTTCATTCTGAAATATAGTCAGTTTCACTAAAGCTCTGTGTGCCATGAAATATAGTTTTAAAAATATTGATATTCAGGCAGTAGACCAAGTTGCACTTAGAAGCAGAGAATGGCTGTTTTAATTCAGGGATCAAGACAAGTTGTCTTTCCTCTCTACTGCTTTCATCATCGAGTGCTTACAAAAATGCTCTGTCTAATATCTGTAGAGTGAATAATGACATCTCCGTCCCCTCACAGTAAGAGATTATCTGTGGTTGTTGAAGATAAGCTAGGTCAACGCCAGGTTGGCATTTGATTCAGCAGATGACCAGCATCATTCCCTTCCTATTCTGTGGAATGCAGCCACAGCGGGTGTCAGGGGCTCAGGGAATGACACCCAGGTCACACATGTTAATCTCTGGGAATGATCTGAAAGTGCAAACAGAAAAGATAAGGGTTCGTTCACTGGCCGAGGTTCTCTGAGTCTGCATTACACAGAGACTGCTAATGAGGTGGTCCTGATGTCCTTGCTGACCTTCAAATCTTTCAACTGGTGGTCATCAGCAGTCTGTCATAAACCGGTGTTTCTTGCAGCAGTAAGCAGAGCAGAGGGCCTCTCCGTGTTCACACACAGGACAGGGTGATGGATTCTGACCCACACTGAGATTTTCCACATTAGACATACTGAAACCTGTCAGTCACAAATGTGCGAGTATCACAACCAAATTCATACCACTGGCTTTTCTAAGATGAACTTGGTGATGAAAACTATGTTGTATTCGTATTCAGTAGCAGCAAGGAGTGCAGAACATCATTTCCTAATAGCTGGCACACACGTATCTGAGACAGAGGCCTGTGGCACTGTGGAAACACCTACTTAAAACATCTCCAATTCTGACACCAGGTCTTCCAGCTTGCCCAAGTTGCAGAGGTGGTCACGAAGTTTTCCCATGTTGTTTCCCATGCCAGAGTATGTTGTTATAAATGCTTCAAGCAAAGAAAGTATAGAAACTGTATGGGCAGTGGCAGCATTTCAGACTATGTTGTTAAACAATCTCCCCACCATCAGATCAGAAAAAATACGGAGAGATGCTGAAGAGATGCCAGCTGTACTGCACTACTTGAGCAGCTTTCCACACAGTGCAGAATAAGAAAAGGTACTCTGACTGACAGAAAATGTTAATTCTTACCAGTATGACTCAGCAGAGGAGTCCTTCACCCTGCTATTCTGTAATGCTTTCAGCAACTTCACTGATCCTAGAGGGACTCTCTAGGAGTAATTGGAAGTGTGATCTTCATCTGGGCTCTTTCATAACTGCAGAACAGCATATCACAATGAAACTAGCACTACTGCTCTGCAGATAATACACAGCAGCTACAATCCTAGGCTGACGATCAGTGACAGGATGTCTGTTATTTGTCATTATTCATGAATTCCCTGTTTTTTTCCTTCTGATTGTGTGGAGGTTTTTTATCAATGAGAGCCTGTGCTGAAAGACTGCACATTTGTAAATACCTTCTTTGCTTTGCCTTGGGTAAATATTCTGACTACAGCAAGTCTTTTGCACTTAAAAGCATGTATTTACTGCTTCCTTGTAGAATTTCTTCCTCCTAAAAGGCCTTAAAAATCCTGTAACTTCCTGTGGAGTTTTCTGGTGTGTCCAAATCACAAGTGCACACCTGTGCAGGATCTGCCATCTCTTTGCACACCACTTTCTGCAGTTATAACACTCCCATAATCATGGCCTAAAGTGAAAATACATACTAGCTCTTAAAATGTTGTCCTTTTTCCTGTGGGTATGGGTAACTCCTGACCAGTCAACCTCTCCTGATCAGATTCAGAGATGTTTTCAAAACTAGCATTTCTGCAGGTACATCCATCTATGTTAGCAAACTGATCATGCATAAAAATATCAGAAGTGGTTTCTCTACAGAAGCCACGTAACATAGTCTGGGTAAACAATTAATACAAAAGAGTCAAGTTAGCTGAAGCTGATTCCATGAATGTTGTTTGCTTTTCCCTTGGCAACATTTACACAGTGGCCAACATCATAAAGTTCACTATGCTGCCTCTTCAGCATCACATGGGAAATACAACTAAGGGAAAAAACATGCAAACAGAACTTTTATGCAGGATCATGCCAAGCAGAAAAATGTTTTCCTCCTTGATTTGACTCCATGGACAAATATGACTCAATGCCTCCCTGACCTTGATTACATCAGAATTCACATTTACCACTAGTGGTTTCCTTCCAGGTCACTTTCCTCCTAGTGCAAGCTTTCTGTGTTCTGATGGCATATAAGGGTTTGAGACTTCATTAATAAATTTACTTGTCAAAGGAAACAAAGTCCATGCCTCCATCCTGTCCTTCCCCTGTATTAATTCTGTCCAAATGAAGCACACAGTTTTTTTAAATGACATGAATGCTGTACTTCTGATAGATCCCATCATGGAATTCCAACCCAGGAAGCATCTCAGCTATCCAGCAGGCTATCTGCTCTTCCAAGATCTTCACAACAGTGGGATTCGTATATTTAAAGATTGTCATGTTGGTCTCCTAGCACAGAAAGTTTGCATGGGAAGACTCAGGATTGAGGCATCCATAATAGAATGGAGAGGCCATAATAGGAGCAAAGAAAAAGGCAGGAAGTGGGTGTTGCAGTGACCTGTAGGACAAGTGAAAGGGGATTTGAGGGAAACTCAGATTGGAAGGGAACAAAGAAAATGAGAAAACAGGAGGGAAGAACTGAAATATGAAAATGCTTTGCTAGTGAAGATAGTCTAAAGCTTGTCCTAAGAAAGTTTTGCAATAAGCTGATCTCTTCTAGTTGCAATGACAACTCTTCCAGCTAGGGCCTGATTCTGTCTCTCATACTCTGGGCCTGCTTGAGAAAAAGATTATGCTAAATCTCATCAGTGCTATTACTGCCAAGAAATGGAAAAAGTAGCGTGGAATAGCTAATGTACCCTAATTGCACACAATAACTTATTTTGCAGTAGTTTGCTGGCATTTTTCACCCACTCTGGCAATATAAAGGAACCAGAAACAGCCTTCTGTGTAGAGGACACCTTTTCCAGGCAATATTTAATTGTAAGGCATGTACTTAATTGTGAGAAGGACCAGCAAAAAGTTTGCTGGAATGCAATCGTAGTTGGGTAGGACACAAATGTGTACAAGATTTTGGCCAGCAAGCTGCTAGCTCGGAGAAAAAGCACCAAGGACAGAAGCAGAAGAAAAGCAAATAGAAGGGTAAGACAGATTTGGATCCTGTACACTCATTCTGGACTCAAGGAATGTTGTTACACTTTTCCCTTCTCTACCTAGAAATCCAAGCTGCATCCTGTGACAGGACTGCAAATTTCTGTGGGAACCTAACTTGCTTCCCTGTATAGTACTGCATTCACCTAAGACATTATATAAATAATAATAAATGTTACAGCTAGATGGGCATTTCATGTTTCTCACCTGTCTTCTTTGGAAATCAGGATGTATGAGACTGGTGTGTTCAGACCGGTGACAGAACTGTGCTCCTTTCAGACACCAGTCTACCTTTATGATTCTGTGAGTTGTGCTGCTATTAAAATCACTGGTGTGTGTTTACAGGAGATCACACAAAACTCTCGGTACAGAAAGCCCATATGTGGAAGAACAATTTCCAAGCTGGAATTGGCCCAAATGCAGTATGCTGCAGATTACCTAAACTTTGTTTTCAAACGGTGAAGACATGCAGCTAACTGCATCTGTGTATACATTGCCTCATTTTACCAATAAAGTCATGAGTCAAGCCACTGAAATCATGATCTGGCTTAAAAAATAATGATGTTTGCTTTTTTTAATAAAAAAAACTGAGTTGCATTTTGAGCTTTTAATCTTCTCATTTTGAACTCTTGATCATACATCAATGTAGGTCACATGCTCAAACTTCTCTTTGTTTTGTAGAATATTATACTTTGTGGAAAAATCTCTGAAAAAAACATCAGTATGGAAGAAGAGGTTGTTGCATAAAAGCAGTGGGAAGCAAATATGGGAAGAAATCACAGAAGTTCACCTTTCATTGATAATTACTGTTCTTCCTTTGCAATTTGTTTGCTGCACCAAATCAGCTTGGTGATCTTGTGGTTAGGATCCTGTTTTAGCCTTCTGTGTCATTTGCATGATAATGCTCAAAGCCAATTGCAATAAAAAGCACTTCTGCTGGTGAAATCTATCCATTTGGGCTTCTCTTCAGAGAAGACATTCAGTCTAAAGGCAGTTTTCTTGATCCAAGTGAAACTGCCTTTTTGCTTAGAGTTACCTATATATCTAAATGAAATCAGTGCCTTTCTTGTTCTTCTCCTTTCCAATAGAAAATGACCAAGGAGACTAAGAAAGAAGCACAGAAAATGTTCCTGTTCCCATTATTCTAGGGGTTGTACTTATTAATGGCCCATCTGCTCAATCACTATGTACAAAGTAAAGGACCAAAAACATTCCAGCTAAAATACACAGCAATGATTGGCAGGCATAGCTTGCTAGTCTTAGAAGGGGATTTTCTAAAATATCTCACCAGGTTAAATACCTAGCTCTTACTGAAATCAAGGAAGGTTTGACAAGGAGTGCATGTGAGCATCTTTACATCTTTCATTATCCAAATAACTTTGAAAATCCACTCTGCTCCAGAGCTTTGCTGTTGGTTGTTCTTTTCTATCTACACAGATAGGAACTATATAAAGCAATAATTGGTACAGTTTTAATTTAAAATTAGCAGAAAGAAACTAAAAAAATCTGATGCAGAGTATCTTCCCAATGACTACAGAGTTATATGCTGACCTGATCACACTCCTTGGCATTAGGGGTGTGCCATGACTCCACTCATTATCACTAACAGCAAGTCTTAAAGCATCAGCAGGGAGATTTGCCCTACAAGCACGAGACAGGCTTAAAGATCACACAGTGTAAATATGCTTTGTTTTCTATCTCTGCTTTCTGGTTTCCAAGCTCAGGCTGTACTTAGGACACTTTTTAGTCTGCAATCTGGAGAGCTAGAAGTGCTTTCTAAATAGAAATTATGATTATTCTGTAAACGCATGAGACTAGAATCAGAGGCTTTAGGAAGCAAAAACAATTTTCCTGAAAATTGTGAGACTGAAAATGCTACTTGTAGCTATTTTCCATTTCCTAGAGATCCAAACAGCCTGAGGGTGCAGCATCACAGAACTTTTTCTTGTTCAGAGACGCTGTCTTCTGAAGTTCCCCAAATCCCTCTGTCCCCAAATCCCTTGCTGCAGTTCATTGCTCCTACATTGTATTGGTACAACAGTCTGCTGGGGCCAGGTTACAGGTTAGTGCACTGACATGGCAGGTGTTAAAAATAAGATTATTTTCTCTGCAATGTTATTTTTAATGCAGATATCTCTGATGAGGTTTTGACATGACAGAGGCCTTTGAGGCAGCTTCTGCTTTTTCCAGCAGTCAGTTTAAACTAGATCACCTTCATCCCTGGCTTTTGTGCAAGAAAAATAAGATCAAGTGTTTGTCTTCTGATACAGAAAAGAGAAGCGCTGGAAGGAAGCAGAGGAAGAAGCAACACAACAGAGAAAACAGATGATATTTACTTAAAAATTTTAATTATCTCAGAAAAAGGAGTGGTTAATGTACTGCTACAATATTTGCCAGTTCCAGATATTAAAATGCCAGAATACAAGCAGACAGTGATCAAGCTAGGTTTTCACATTTATTGTGTACCAGTACCCAATAACACTAGGTCTTAAAACAGATTTTTCAGCATTTGTAGGCCAAATGAACCTGTATACATGTTGCTAAAAGCAATGGAGAGGACCCAAGGAAACTGCTTGCTTTTCTTCATGCCACGAGAGCAAATATAACTAGTTAGGTGCAGACTAATTTACGTGAAATTAGAGACTGATGAAGAATATGAATGGGGAGCTGGAATGCTCTTCATCTACTCTGATGACCCACCAAGACCTGTGTCTGGGCTTCCCCCACAAGCTCTGACGATACTCACTATCAGAAGGGATACAACTCTCAGGACTGCCTACAAGACTAACTCATGTGACAAAGACTATCACTTTTGCTAAGTGATCTGGGGTCCAAGTCTAATTTGCTTCTTTACAAACAAAAATGAATTAAATACATTTCTGCCTTGTGGAAAATACTGGACTAAAAGTGCTAATCACTGAATTTTTCCATCTTTATACAAAAAGAGCAACTGAGGTAGTGATATTCACAGAACAAACTTTCCCCTTTTGCTTTTTGAATTTACCTCAACCTTGATAGCATGGATCACAAAAGAACATAATACGCTTTTCAAAACAAGGAGGCTAGAGAAAAAATGGTATTTGAGACACAGTTAAAATATAAATGATTTCTACACTCTTGTCATCTGCTACAGAACCCATGTCATTGAGGAAGAAGACACATTCTGTAATTCAGATTCAAAATTACAGACAGAAGATTTGAGTATTTTTCTGAATTTCCCGAATTATATTTTCCTGTGGGGCCTTGAGCAAACCTCTTACAATAGTGTCAGGGAGAACAGGGGGAGGCTCCCCCTTTTCTCCAGTACAGAACTAATCACAACACACCTCCATCACAAGGTTATTTAAGATTTAATTAATAAATTTTCCTATAGCCATTTGAAAGTAGCTGCTTGTCATTTCAAATTAATTAAGAGAAGCTACATTTTAAAGAGGCCTCAAGCTTGGCCTCTAATGATACGTCTGTATCACAGCGGCAACAGTGGCTGTGGTGGAATGCACACCCAGCTGAGAGAGCTCAAGTCAGCTGTCTCAGGTATTATAATTGCAAGGCTGTGGCAGTCCAGATCTCAGACGAGCTGTATTTCCTAAATGTCGAAACAAATATGTCACGGATTCTCTGAACAAATGACAGTACTTCCTACACTATCTTTGGTATCCCAAATAGGTTAAAGAAAGACCCTTCTTTAAAAGATTCTGTACAGTACTGACGTGCACTGAGGCAAATTAATTTCACTTTCTATATATCAGATGTGTGTACTAACACTCACCAGGTACCAGGCATGTTTTTATTGCCACTTGCTTCATCTGAGAAACTCCTCTTATGTGTTGCACTGTCAAATATAGTCAAATATATTGGGTGTTTACCTGAAACAGGTGTTTAATCACAAATTTTGCTTTCACTCAGATAAAAGATAGATTAGGAGAACAAATGAGAACACTTCAGCTATCAGTTGCTTGGACTGTGGAGCCCTTTCACTTCTACAGCCGAACACCAGATAGTCCAGTCTGTAACCGATCTCCCGTAACTCTGTTCAACCACGAAATCTCATGGAGGTGTTAGTGGGGAAGACATTTACTGTTTTTTCACCAACCTCACTTTCTGCTTCCCAGAAAGTCCCTCACATCAGCACAGTTCAGTCTCCTGCCTGTGAAAGACAGTTTCCTATGTAAAGTATTTCCAGAAGTTTTTGTACAGTTCAGATTGTAATTCCTCAAATAATGGGATTTCCAGCTCTTCCTCTGCATGATCACGCCCCACTCTGAAAGACGTCATTATGAAGAAACGTGTTTCCTGACAACCCACCTACATATTCTTTTACTCAGTTAATCTGGATACACTTTACTGTACCATGGAAATAATGGATTTCCTGGTCTTGTAGTCCAAGGCAAAAGGCCAGCTAATATCCATGAATATTAGAACCACAGGACTGGACCTGAACAGAAATGTTTTAGTAAAGATTTTGAAAAATAGTTTTCCTCAAGCATGTTCTACAGCATTCCACATATTAGCAAATCAGACTTCATATGTAACACCTAACAAAAGATTTAGGAATCTTGTTTTTCTTTATTTCTTGTTTATATGGTTCACATTCTTTTAGCTTATTAACTTATCCTTTTCCTGTCCCAGCACTACACTGAGGCTGAATAAAGGATTATCAACTTAATCTTTCCCCTTTCTTTGAAATTTATGACTCATTTATTGAATTTCCTTACTGCTCAGAACTGGACTTTTGAATGGTTTACTTTTTTAATTTGGAGTAAGAGGAAGATAATGAGCTATAAATATTGATTCCCAGAAAAATGCACTAACCAAATTGTATTTTTGAAAAAAATATAATTTCACCAATCTTATTAGTTCTTTGCCCTTTAGCTTCCAGTCTCTTCTGATTTTATTGATTCTTAATCCTACAATTAAATATGGGTCCTTGATGGGATGTAGCATAAGCTAAACTGATACATAGATTGAGAGCAATGGGCATACCCAGATGTGTCCCCACAGAATTTTTCAGCCAGCTAACTTACCTTGCCCAAATATGTTCTTCTTTAGGTAAGAGATTATTTTTAATGGGAACTACTGTATTCCATTCAAAACTTTAGAGGACTGAAGGGCATAAGTCCATAAAAAATCAATTTCAAGCTGATTTAAATAATATCACAGAATCACAGAATCACAGAATGGTTGAGGTTGGAAGGGACCTCTGGAGATCATCTAGTCCAACCCCCCTGCTCAAGCAGGGTCACCTAGAGCACGTTGTACAGGATTGCGTCCAGACGTCTTTAGAATATCTCCAGAGAAAGAGACTCCACAACCTCTCTGGGCAACCTGTTCCAGTGCTCTGTCACCCTCACAGTAAAGAAATTTTTCCTCATGTTCAGATGGAACTTCCTGTGTTTCAGTTTGTGCCCGTTGTCTCTCATCCTATCGCTGGGCACCACTGAAAAGAGTCAATGACAATATAATTTCTTATGCATGTTTATAATGAGATTCTAGTCTCTGCCATAGCCCTTCACATGCTCCTTAATAAAAATGATAGAGGTAATAAGACATACTTGCAATTGATTCAGGTTAGGAGAACAGCTTTTACACAGACTAAAGTTATCTTATGTGCATTTAGGCAGCCTATACCTGCTTTCACATAGAACAATGAATTGCTACCTAAAACATGAGAATATGAATAAAAAATCAAATAGGGAAATCAAAGATAGGATATTAAACATTACTCATCCATGGCAAATAGTTCTTATGGATATATTACTGCCTTCAAACTTACCTGTCTGGTCATTTGACCAAATGAGTGGAGACTCAGACTTTCAGTATTTGGGCCTAATGACGCAAAAAGTTGTTTGTTCTCTAGAGATCAAGCATAAGCTATGGATGCTATAGGTGTCATACTTTTTTATACCTTATTGCAAGGTTATTCTCCCTCTCCAAAATAACTTGCCACTCTGGATAGTGTTTAGCTCAGGTGCTTTAGAACTAGATCACAGAATAATTTAAGTGGGAAAATACCTCTGTAGATCTCTGGTCCAACCCCCTCTCAAAACAGATTCAACTAGATCAGGTTGCTGATGGTCTTGCTGAGTTGAGTTTTGACTGTCTCCAGGAATGGAGACCCCACAGCCTTTCTATGCCAGTGTCTGACCACCCTCACAATGAAATTTTTTTCTTTCTTATATCCGGTTAAAATTTCCCTTGCAATAACTAGTGACCAATGTCTCTTGTTTTCCCTCTATTCACCTCTGGCTCTGTCTTCTCTGTGGCCCACCTTTAGGTGCTTGAATACAACAATCAGATCCCTGCTTAGCTCTTTACTCTCCAGGCTGACCAAACCCAGCTTCCTTAGCCTTTTCATGCATGTCAGGTGCTCCAGCCTCCTGAACTATCTTAGTGGCCCTCCACTGGACTTGCTGCAGTTTTCTGATACCTCTCTTGTTCTGCCCAAAACTGTATACTAGTATTCCAGCTGCAACTGGATGAGCATGGAGTATAGGGAGTAAAGTAAAATACAATCACTTCCCTTGACCTGGGGCCATGCTCTTGATTGGTGTGTTCTGAATGGCAGGGTCAACACACCTTGAATTTTCTAGTCCCCCACTAACACACCACATCAGATTCAAGCCAGCTGATGGTAGACCTGCAAGAAGTTTCTTTCACAGGATATATTAATCAAGAGCCATCTGGATTGTACCTGGAGAAACCAATACCAGCAAAACAGAATATTAACAGAGGTGAAAGAATGATGTTTGCAGTTCTGTGGTTCTGCAGTCCAGAAAACAGACCAGACCACCTGGCCATCTAAGTCACAGTAGGTACATCATGGAGCATTAGCAGAGGACTAGGAGTGCAGAGCATTGCTTCTTATCATGAATATCTATCCAGGAAGAGCTCTGAAGCTCAGCTTCCACCTACCACCTTTAAAAACTACTACATGTATATTATGTCTTCATCTCAGCAAGACCAGAAATGGGCAGGAAATGTCAACTTCATTTGGCTTTTATTAGTAAACAAGAAAATTGTTTGTTTGCATTTTGTTGAAAGACACTGGTGTTTTCCAAGGTGCATCCTGACCCAGTCTGCCTCCATTTTCGGGTGAAAAAACAAATTTCAAGAACACAATATATGAATAGGAAATCTCATAGTCTTATCAGAAGACTGGAACTGCTTCTGAAACACCTCAGCTAGCCACTAGAAAAGTAAAGACTTCTGTTGACCAATCAGGGACCTCATGAAAAGGCCCAATGCAGGCTTCCTCAGGCAAATCTGTCAGCTTACTTCATCAGAGCCTGGAGGCTGTTTATCTCTGGGGCAAGAAGGGCCTTGGTCTTTCTAATGCTGTCAGTTTATTTGCAAAGAACAAGTAGAGGCTGTGACTTAGCCAGTATTTACATCAAGAATGCTGATATATAGAAATATTGCTACAGTGGTCCTTTCTGAGCCTTCCTCTATCAATGACCCAGCATTGCTTGCTCTCCAGGCACTTGGCATAGGAGAACCAGCCTTCAAAGGCCAAAGAGAGACCAGTGGAGAAGGGCTTTTCTCCTACTCTAGACAAGACAAAATGATGAGCAGATTGTGTTGAACTATGGATAACATCTTACGCATCCTAACACAGAGAGCAGCCAATGAACATTTTTGCAGAAACTGGTGAGCTACTCAGCAAAGCTTTGAGAAGGATTTCATCTTGCCTAGCCCGAATAAAAGATCCTATCAGAAGATAAATGAAAATTAGTTTACAGACTGCCAAAGTAATACTGTCTGTTTGTCCTTGGCTGTCCTTATGTGGGCTGTTTTCATCACACACATGTCACCATTTTTCTGTCAGCACCCTGACTCTGAGACCACCTAGGAAATACATGTTTATTCTGTATTTCCCCTGGGATGTCTGTGAGGACCTTCCTTTGTTAACCTGTTTCGGGGGATACTAAATATACTTACATTATTTGTGCCACATCTAAAACTCTTTCCCTAACTGTAGCTGTTCTGTAATAATTTCCCTTCTCCTTTTATTCAAGGTGCATGGCAATCATTGGAACGTTGCTCTTGGAAAATGAGCCAGAGAGTATCATCTCTTCTAAGTCTGGCATTTTTTCTTAAATTTTCTGCTTACTGAAATATCTTAAGCGTAATTAAATTCTGTAAAGTATTTTAAGTTTACATGCTACTGTACATATTAAGTGAAAACAATGAATAAATGTTCTTTCAAAATATGAATTCCTCCATGCCTTCATATGCACACATTCATGAAAACTTGCTGGATCCAATGTTTCTTTTACTAGAAGAGTTATAACCACTTCCTTTCCAAAAAAAGTTCCTAAGACTGTCTTGTAATGTAACCCAATCCACCCTTATAATGCAGAAAATAAAGAGGCCCAGATTAATTGCAGGCATCACCAAACAGAACAAAGCCACAAACAGATTTTTGGCATGTCTGCAAATGCTCCGTATAGAAAGGAGCGCTCTCCTTCAAAGCAGAAAGAGAACTGTTTGGTGGTGGATACACCAGACAGCACTCAAGTTCCCCTAACATCTCAGGCAGTCACATGCTTCATCCACCACGAGCTCTGGATGCAGTTTCACAGCTGGCTTAAACTCTCTTCAAAAAAGCAGGCACATGCATGCATATACACACACACATACACACCCCTCTTCACATTCCTCCCTCCCTTTGCACTGGCAGTGCTTCTTTAACCATTCTCACTGACGAGATGGAAAACCAATCTTGGGTTTGGTTTTTTTTGTGGGTTTTTTTTTTTTCAGCTACATTACAGCTGAGTACAGTGCAAGGAACCCAGGTCTGGGAGGAAGCAGGAGAGCAAAACTTCCCTTTGTGGCAGCAGCTTCAGCCAAGCACGAAACTGCATCAGTAAGTGAGCTAATTGCTGGCTGTCACAGTGCTGTCCTTTCTCTTGCCGCAAGTTTTCTCCCTCGGCAAAGGGTCCAACAAACACTAGAGATGGCACAAGGGAAATGCTGGGAATACACTCTTAGGGCAGGGGGCACAACCAGGACCATGGCAACCACGCCATGAACAGGCCTGGGGACTCCGACACTGACTCGTCAAAGTAGTTAGGAGCATGTAACTTAAAATAGAACGAAAAACAGAGTTACTGTCTTAGGTGGATGCTTTGCCAGAGTGCTCAGCAGAATGAAAGCCTAACAGACTAGCTCCATAGCCTCCTAGTAAGAAGCAAACTGTGAGGTAAGGCTTGGAGCTGAGGTCTACATAAGCTGATTCTGCTACCAAGTCAGTGTCTGTTAAAGCCACATTTCAATTGCCTTTCCAACCAAAAAAAATCAACTTTTACCTGTGACATCATCCTACAGGCCTGCACAACACTACTCTATAGCCCCCTAAGGTGAACAAAAATGTCCAAACTTCAAGATAAAACTCTTTAGCATGTATAAAGAAAATATATGCAGCATGTTTGGCAGTTTACACTGCAGACTTTCACATTTGCAAACCTGTCTAAAACTAGACGTTTTATTCAAATAGAGAAGTGGTTTCTATATAATAGGAACAGAGCTGGTATATAGTGAAAGCAGAAAGGCAGCTATGGAAATACATCAAAACAGAGATATTGAAAGGCAAGAGGCAGTCCCTGACTCTGAACCAAGAAGAAAAGTAGCTGAGATAAGTAATTTCTTAAATACTCAGGGCAAGACAATTTTTCTGTAAGAAAACAAGAAAGTAAAACTGGTAGGATAATGGAAGGGTAGGAAAACTAGATGGCATACCAAGTGGCAGGCTGCATACTGGGAAAGCACACAGCCATCAAGCCTATTATTGTGTAGCTACAGTATTTGAAGTATTGTATTGATTTGTGGCACGTTATTATAATTATAGTCATTTACACAGTGGTAATACTTGGATAGCATGTCCTACAATTAAGTATTTTCTGATATTTTCTCATCACAATGAAAGGGGATGATTCAGTGATACATTTACTCCAATGATGAAGCTAACCTGAGATGCTCCTGCTTCCCAGTTCTTCCTGCCCTACTGCTGGTCCATCAAGGCCCTCCCACGCTCCAGGCTGTGTCGTGAAACCGCCTGCAGGGCTATGCTGTAAGCCAGGCTTCTCAAATCCCCTGGCTTAAGGATTAACTACTTTTTCCTATTTGAGAGGGTTTATTTGAGACCCAGATCATTTCAGAAGTGCAGTCTATGGTTGCATGAGGAACAGCGACACAGCAGGCAGGAATGCGCCACCAGTGTTGGAAGGGAAATTCTCCATCCCCCTTTTTGCTGCTGGAGAAAAGGTATTGTCAAATCATGCTCTTGTTAAATGATTAACAGTCAGGGTAATATTTAACCAGAGCCATATATAGAAAACATGGTAACTGTTGCTATTTGGACCATAAAAACTGATTGTTCTCCCTACCTGTTTACGTGTTTATGCTTTGCCCCGTCATTGTGGTGTCTGAATGCCATGTCACTTGACAAGCTGTACATATGTTCCACCTGGCCAGAATTAAAGGGTGGGACTCACCAGCCATTATATCCATTAGAAGCAACTCCAGCAGTGCCTAGCAGTCACAAAACTGATTCAATCAGCTACTAGGAATGTCTTCTGTGGGGTAATCCCTAGGTGAGGTGTGGCCACCCACACAGCATGCCTGGTGAGGCACCTATACAATACAGACAATAAATAATAACACAGATAACATCAGCTCTTGCTCGTCTTTGCCTCAAGAGAAGAGGAAGCACATTCATATGGCCACCTTGTCAATGTAAGGAAAAGCACCTCTCAGTATTAGGGCATGGTACATCTGAACTACTCCAATTTTTGGCCACTGCTGAAGAGGGAGTCACATTATTCTGCTGCACTGCTCCCCTCTCCCCCTTCTCTGTGCATGCTGCTCCTCTTTCACTACTATTGGTGCTTGTCTGACCAGCTTGATCCACACAACTAAGCTGGCAGAAAAACAGCCCCACCAAAAAATAAGTGAACAGTTTTATCCTGGTTTGGTTTTCTATACTGACTCACCTCACTCACTTCAAACCTGTAGCGGGTCCCAGGTGTTGTGCAGTCATGACAGCAATGCCCTATCTCAGATATCAGAAAACGTCACCAGTAGTTTAGATGTGTGTAACCCAGCAAGTATTAATTTGATTTGTCTGATTTTAAATAGGAGAAGCAGGCTTGCCAGCATTTGATCTGACCGTAACATCTTTAAAAATAACTATGTGACACTGAGCAAATGGTTTGCTAAATGGCACTGGCACAAAACTTCAGAGGAGAGAAAGGCCTGAAACTGACTTCCCATACAGAGCAGTTCAGAGAAATTTACTCAGTAATTTTTGCTTAAGCCTTCACCTTCTCTTTAAACACTTTTGTACTTTTAAGCAAGTCTCTAGTTCTGGAGAAGATGAAGAATGTCAGGGTAAGTAAGATTTCCAGTGATTAGTTGGCTTTATTGTTAAAAATTCATACCTTACTTCCAGTCTGAATTTGATTAGCTTTGACTTCCAGCAAGTGGATCTTCTTATACTACTGGTCTCTTGACACTGGTTTCTGCTCCAAGTAGCTATGGGAAACACAGCATTAGAAAAAGCAGTTTTGCAATAGTGTTATAATGTGTGCCAATAATAGTGTGCCATCACTCCCAGATACTGCTTGTAAGATGTATGTTCCTGTGAATCTTTGTATTGCCTTGTTCACCTCTTTCCTAGAGCTGCCAGGAGAAATGCCAGAACTCTTCTTAGTGTACTCAAGGCATTTGTTGCTCTGCAAAGTTCATGCAGTCAAGTTGCTGAGAATGTGAAATAATTTTATCTGTCTGAGAACAGCATACTTAGATGCATGTATTATGGATTTTTCTTTCTGGCCTTTATCTGATGTGCTAGACAATGCCACAGCTGGAGACAGGGCACCAGAAGGTTGAGACCACTGGTCAGAAATGGTGCAGTGGCATCTTTCCTTGTATGCTCAAACAATGTTTTGCCCATGGAATCAGTATCAAGATAACTGGTAAACTTACAGTCCAAGAAGATTTTTTCCTAAGGTTTAATTGGAAGGACTGGTTGGTTTTAAACTTTCTTTTGCAGCTGGAGGATAAATAACCTGTTGGATCATCTGGACATGTTACCAAAGCAATTCCCTTACAAGGCCAGAGTGGCTTCACTGCACAGGGAAAGAAGAGGAACAAAGGAGTCCAGGCAGGCTATCGTACCTGTGGAAGCTACTGGGGGGCTGGGAGGGCAACCAGTGGTTTCTATGTTGGAATCTCATCTCCTGTGAGGGCAACAAGGCAACATGCTGGCCTCCAAGCTTGTGAGAGCACCTTTCTTCTCATGGCATTAAACTTCCATGCACAAAGCCTGCTTTCTCAAACTTGGACTGCAATAGAAATTTGTGACACTCAGTGAGAGAACACCATAGGAAAGCCCAAAAGAAATCCAGTAGATATTGCATCTTTTATAGGTACTAGATTTCAATGAGACCTTGCAAATGATTTTGCCTTTAATGTAATGCACATAAGACAGATACAGATCCCTATGTAGATATATAACATATAATAATAAAGAACTAATATAATGTATCCAAAATCTCTTAGGGAGGAGAATCCCAGAATGCGTTCGTGTTAGTTATAATTATGAAATAATCTTCAGCATCTTAAAATAGTGTGCTGTGAGGCTTAGTAAGGATTGCCACAGTTTCTAAGATATTCCCAGCGTTTAAAGGCTTGCATAAAACAACTGTCACATGCAGCTGCATGCATTTATGTTCTCACAGCTAGTCACCCTCAGCCTCCCTTCCTGTGCTGCTCACTAGGAGCAGCAGCTGGGATGACAGCCCTTGTAGGTGTTAGGACGGTGGGCCAATTTCACCATCTGACTTTGTCAGCCATCAACGTCCAGCTGTTTTGGCTCACTGGGACCCTTCTACCACCCCAGAACCTCAATAAACACACCTGGAGGACAGCCCTGCTGATGGCTGACCAGCAATATCGGCCCTGAAGAGGCAGAAGGCTGGCCAGTGCACGGGCTACAGCAGCAAGACATGTGCTCTTCACAGCCTAGTCTCAGCAAGAAAGCCAAAGAGTGACCAGAATCCACAACATCATTGTGTCAGCGGTTCCTCCCCTCTTCCCTTCCATCTTTGTTTCCCTACTGGAGTGGAAGAAATGATGCAGTGAAAAGGGACTAAGCCTACATCCAGTCTGTTTTTCACAGTGACTTCTGTAATCCTTCCTCTTTCTCTATAGGCACTGGTCATAGTCCTTCAAGATCATGGAGTTGATGGTGAAATATTCTTTGTGCAGTGATAGTCATGGTACATAACATGCACAGTCCCTGACAGGGCTAAACTGACTACTTCAGGGATGTTAACAGGACACATATCCCACACAACTGCTGACTCCCTCTCTCGGGTGAAATGGAGTGTCCCTGCATGATCTGTAAACTGCTCCTTGTACTTCTCTTCTTACATATTGTTCTTAAAAGTCATGCGGTCAACATGCTGTGGATTGTTTGTGAGTGGAGCCAAATTACGACAATTACTATTGTCTGAAAGAGACCAGGCCTGAATTAAGGTTTATCATACTGCCTCATAATAAGATCTGTTCAACTGAGGAAGATGCACAGCCCCAGATACAGGAATATTTGCTTGATAGTCTTATTAGCGTCTGCTTGAAATCCCTGCTTGCCCTCCATTGCCATGGTATCAGAGCAGTACATAATTTCTACTGCATTTATCCTCAACATGCTCCTGTGAGTTAAGAAATTGCTAGTCTACAAAAGAAAAAATAAACTACAGAGAGATTAAATGCTCTGCTCAAAGTCATAAACAAAGGCTGGTAAAGCCATAAACTCTGCCAAACTCAGGGTCCTCATTCTGGGCACACCCTTCGTCCCAAAACCTCTCTGCCTGCCTCTTTTGCAGCGAAGAGCAGGATGTCCCCTGAAGAAGTAATGTTGGTCTGTTCCAATTACTCCTCCCTGCTATGTCCTTACTATGCTGGATGTAGCAGATATCAGATGCTGAAATGTGCCTCAACTCTCAATGTGTTTGCACAAGAAAAAATCATTTTATGAAACTGTAATTATTTAGCTTGCAAGACACAATGGGCTGCCTCAAAGGGTCCTGAGAAAACTGGCCAATGTCCTTGCAGGCTGCTTAAATCTATGAAAGGTCCCTAACAACTGGAGAAATGGAAAGGTAACACCTATCTCCAAAAAAGGTAAAAAGGTCACTCTGAGGAATTACAGGCTGCTCAGACTCACTTTGGTGTCTGGGAAAGTCATGGAGCAAGTCATTTTGGAGCACTTTTCTGGGCATATGAAGAAGGTAATGGGGAAAAGTGAGTATAGGTTGTCCAGGAGTAAGTCATGCCAGACCCAGCTGGTTGTCTTCTGTGATAAAATGGCTGGATTTGTAGATGAGGGAGGAATGTCATTAACTTTAACAAGGCTTTCAACACTCTCTCCCACAATGTTCTTGTATCCAAGCTGGGATGTTATGGTCTGGGTGGGTGGACAACCAGATGGGTAAATACCTGGCCGGATGGTCTGGTTCAGAGGGTAGGGGTTAATGGATCGTATTTGCCTGGAGGCCAGTGCCACCCAGGGTCCCACAGGGGTCTGTCCAGGGACCAGTCCTGTTTAACATCTCTATCAGTGACCTAGAGGAGGTGACGAAGCACACTCTCATCAAGTTTGCAGATGCCACCAAGTTGAAGGGACCTGTCGATATGGGTGAGGGCTGGCTGCTGTCCTGAGGGCTCTGGGCAGGCAGGAGGAAGTGGCTGACAGGGCCCCATGACATCCAGCATGGACAAGAACCCACCCTGCCCTGGGACAGCAGAGCCCCAGCAGTGACATAGCACTGTGCACCAGGCAGCCCCGAGGGCAGCAGCATCCTGGGTAGTGCAAGCAGGGTCATGGCCCGGAGCAAGGGCAGGGACAGTCCCCTCTACTCGGCCTTGTCACACCTTGGCTGCATACTGCTGCCGGTGTGAGACCTGGTGCAGGAGAGACATCCACAAACCAGAGTGGGTCTGGGGAAGCCCCCAAGCCATGGGGACTGGAGCACCTGCCCTGCGAGGAGAGACTGCTGGGCAGGGTGGGTCAGTCTGGAGCAGGGATGGCTTTGGGGCACCTCGCAGCAGCCCCCAGCACCAGTGGGGTGGGGAACAAGGAGACGGGGCCAGCTCCTCACAGCAGTGCCTGGCAGGACGGTGAGACAGCGGGCATAAGATGAAACCGCAAAGGTTCAGACTGGGGATGAGGAAAAGCTTTTTCCCATGAGGACAGCCAGGCAGAGGAGCTGGGGCCTGGCGAGGCTGTGCTGTCTCCATGCTTGGAAGTTTTCAAGACCCAACTGGAGAAAGCCATGAGCAACATGGTCTGACCTCTTGTTTTGGGGCAGGACGCTGGACTAGAGAACTCCAGAGGTTTCTTCCAACCTGAATGATTCTGTGAATGTTTCTATGTTAAACATCTTAACAGTTTAAAAGAGGTTTGTGTGAAAAAAACAGGCACTCATAAACTCAACAATTCATCCTCTCAGGTTGTCTTTGCTGATGTACTGAGACTGCATTCACAGCTGGAATTATTCCTACCGATTTGCTCTGGTAGAAGTGTCTTTGGGAGGCTTTTGACTATATTTTGCTCCTGAGTATTGGTTTCTGGAGATTTAACCCTCGTGCAATATTAGACCTCTTTACAGCCACCTCAATATTATAGTCCTGGTTATTGATTCCTATGATGTTCCATGACACATTCTGATTTTATGATCGTTTCTTGTGGTGACAATTCTTTCAGAGATGTATCATACATGCTTTAATATCATAAATTGGGATTTCGGATTCACTGATGTAGTTACTTTTGTTTCTGCTGTTTTGACTGTCCTACTGTCTAGAAACCTTTTTTTTTTTCCCTGTTTGAGACAATGATCCTCCACCAAAATCAAAACGCTTCCTTGCTGGGCATGTTTCCCAAGGCTAGTCAGAGTCCTGCCAATTCCTGATCAAAGGTTTTCAATGGGACTGCTCATAGACTGCAGTGATATTCAGCATGATTTAGGGAGACAAAATCTGCATCTACACAAACAGTATTATATTAAAAATAATAATAGGCTTAATATACACATAATAATAAATGAGCAATCTATTATCTTTCACTAGTAATCCTCCCTCCTATTTCCATTTTCTTGTGTAGTGTCACCTTCTTATATTACATCCAACCTAAACCACAGACTGCTCAGGATGGGT
Source organism: Apteryx rowi (assembly GCF_003343035.1). Taxonomy (NCBI): domain Eukaryota; kingdom Metazoa; phylum Chordata; class Aves; order Apterygiformes; family Apterygidae; genus Apteryx; species Apteryx rowi. Next base: position 927,008 of record NW_020448108.1, on the reverse strand, counting down.
TCTTTCTTTTGTCTGTTCATTTAGATGATAGATAAAATAATACAGAATTAGTCACAAAAACAGAGGTGGAGCCTCTTGTCACCAAGTTTCACATAGCTAAGCACTGAGTGGGAGTGGATTTGGCAGGCCAAGGCAAAAAACAAGCTGGCTCATCTTTGTCCTGCATTGTGATAAATCTTCCAGCCATGTAAAAATGCCATCTCAAGACATGGGATTTCAAGACTGTTCTGCAGATGTGAAAATTAGGTGAAAGGTGAATCTACAGCACAAATCACTGGGAGCTGAGTCTGTAACACAAAGTGTGTTGTAATATTAAAAATGTTTTTCTCTCCCAAACAGATTCAACTCTATAAACATTTTGCAAATAATCCTGAGTCTGACTAAGAAAAACATGCTTTGGTTATAAGCGTGCTTGGATTCAAGGCTTGCTCTGTTATGAGGTGCATGTGCACAACCCAACACAATGGTGTCCTGGTTTGCACTGGTATTTCTGAACTACTGTAATAAATAGGAATCATGGTGAGAATGTTCATCTGAGGAAAACCGAAGACAAATTGCTTAATATAAAACTAGACAAAATGTACTGAAATATTATATAAGGAACAGGGAATGGGGTGGCTGACTTATTTTTAAGGGTGATTTTTATCTTTGCCTTCTCTGATTTTAGTGTCTTTAACATCCTTTGCAGCTATGGACATAACTACTCACAGAAAATGATTATCATATTGGATAAATCTTTTCTGGTTTGATTTTTCACAGCAGAAACACAGATTCTGTGTTCCCTGGTCAAAACTCTATTTTATGCCCTAAAGAAATGTCAGTTCAGTAAAAAAGAAAACAGGAGGGCATGTAAATAGCACATTATATATATAACATATAAGTTAACATATGCAAATTAATGTAAAGGGGGAGAGTATAATTGTTCAGGAGGGTGATGTCTAAATCTTGGGGACAATACAGCTGCCACAAATGTCAAGTATTTTTACAATTGTGAGCTGTTTCTTTGTTGCTGGATGCTTGCCAAAAAATTTCCAAAGGGAATTGGTTTCTGCTGCTTTAAACTGGCCCTTGTAACTTTTAGGAAAGTGTTGAGCACCCCAAAGGATATTTTGGGAGATGATAGATACTTTAAGGATGTACCAGTCTACCCCAGAAGAACAGAAAACTTCAGTGCCTGTCAGCTCACCCACCTTTATTACAGGACAAGCATTATGAGTAAGAATAAATCAAGATTATCTGCAACAAGTAAAAACCTAAATGATTGATAATTATACTGGAAATGAAGCCACTGAAAGAGAAAATAACAAAATACTTCATTAAAATCCATTTGAAACTTCAGGGTTGACCATTAAATTCAGTTCAAAACAAACAGTAACAAGGACTTTCCCTGGCAGAGTCTGGTGTTAATGAACAATCATGGGATGCTTCTCAGCTTTCACAGCTGAGGGTCTCAGTCATAGAAAGAACACCTTGCCCTTCAAATATTGCCTTCCAGAACAGGAAGCAGGTGCAGGGTATATCAGATATAGCCTGAAGTTACTTCATTTTCCTTTCAATTGGAGGCAAGTATCAACAACCTATTCTTTCTCTCTCTTTAATTCCAGTTTGATAAATGCATAAGGGGTGTAAAAACATCAGGAACATCTCTAGATGGTATTTTGCCTTGCTTCTGTCACTCTGTTTAATTAGTGAAAATACAAAGGAAGCATTATTAGGTTTGTTTCTCTGTATAGCAATTTGATTTTTACGCTTTTGTTATTCAAGAATTCTCTTGCATAGTAATTCTCTGTTCTTGTCATGCTGCTCAGCAGATGGAAGGGGAGTTGACTGGATTGCAACCTCAGCTGGACTTCTTCCCAGGCCACACAACAGGCATTGTAAAAAACTTACCTTGATTTTACAAAATCTTAGTAATGCCACATTACATAATAACAGACATTACACTGGTTTCACAGGAATTCTGGCAATCTCAAAACTTCTGACTGATCATTAAGGTGAGACATATAGTGTCCCTAATACAGGGACACTAAACATTACACATGAAAATGCCAGGAAGGAGATGACAGAATGGGATGACTTGGCATAGTATGACGACTGAGCTTTGATAGCTCTGTAATCACAAGGTTAGCGAGATGATGTTTGATTTTTAACTTTATTCCTTTATAAGGTTGACTTTTCAGGACTTCTTGAAAAAATGGTAGTAGTATGAGTCTCTGTGGACTAAGAAGGCCCAGGAAGGATATATGGGATGTCAGTGGAGGTTGCAGGTAGAAAGAGCAAACCAAAGCTGCTCTCTCTTGCTTTCTGTCAACTGAAAACTGACTCAGCTACTCAGCTGAGAGTACAAGAGTCTCCCAGAGGAAATGGGCTTAGTGCTACTCACGGAGACCCAGAGGAGGGGAATCAGGAGAACATCAAGAAGCCACTTGAAACACAAGTGTCTAGAGCTCCATCTCAGGTTGGTGGCAGCCCTAGCACTCAGGTGAGGAGCCATTGCTAAGCTAACACATGGAGTTGGGACTGAATTATGTTGCTGGAGCATCCTGGTGAAGCAGGAGCAAATGTTGCTTTTCACTGCAGGCACAATGTAGCAGTATTGGGGACAGTTTTTGCAAATTACACAACCTTCTACTGGATGTGGGTGCTGATGTAACCAACAATATCGTGAGTTCACTGCAGGAGAAAATCCTGGTGATCTCAAATGCATTCAGTCAGTATTTCCACAGAACCCCTCCTACATCTGTTACCGCATGGTAAATACCTTTGGAGGCGTCAGTATACCAAGACATTTGCTTGAATCCAATCATAAGCAGAAACCTGACTTAATAACACTTTGCAACAATTATGACATTTCTCATCCATGATCCTGAAAGTTTAAGTGATGAAATAACTTACTCAAGGTCAGGCTGGAAGCCAGTGGTAAGGATTGGCATCAGAGGTGAAAAAACAGCACTTAACTGATAAAATAAGCACCCTATTTGTTTTTAGCTTTATCTCTGGCAAACAACATCCTCAGAATTGCCAGTCCCCCAGAGTACATTAGGTACTGTGTGTTAATATAAGCCTGTGGGTGCTAATAGTAACATACTTATCAGGAGACTCCATTGCACCTTTTCCTCAAAGCAATCTCTGCTTGCTATGAGCTACCTACAGAATCTATTTCCTATGCTTTGTTTTGGGTTTGTTTTTTTTTTAACAAATCAAACCTTTGTCACTAGATTTTACAGACCAACATAAACTGAAGTCACTAGTAGACACAGGAGTTTTGCTAAAGAACATAATGTGGAACATGTTCCACTTATGACATTTACAGTTTCAGTGATACTACGCTTCAGTAAACAAAGGAGAGCAGCCTCTCAGTGGTTAATCTTTCATGGCACTTCAGTGTCAGTCCAAAGCCTCCCTCTGATCTCCATCAGGTGTGGAACTTGAAACCAAACAGATGACTAACTAAAGTCTGAAGAAAGTTAGAGTAAAAATGCCTGGAGACTCACAGATATTTTGAAATATGAGATGTAGCCTCTTAAAATAAACCACAATACATCCAGACTAGTCTCGTGGCTCCTCCAGCAGTGATGAGCATTCAACGCTTCTGAAGAAGGGAATAAACAGATTATGCTTGGTTGGTTTGGGAACAGCTAATGAGAGGTGAAAGGCAAAGGGAGGAGGAATAGTCTGTCATTATTGGTATGTGTGAGGCTTTCTGACCACAACACTGCCTTTCACCACCAGCAGTTGTTGGAGGGGTAGTTAGAGAGGTGCAGCAGAAACAGCTTTGGCACAGTCCTAAAGCTTGAGGTGGACATCTCATGAGCTTAGGTAAGCTCTGATCCATGTGTCAATGCTTAGGTCTAGGTAGAAGAACAGAACTCTCCTCAGGGTCTCCACTGCTACTGTAGGGCCTTGAGACATTTAATTGCAGAGGTCTACTTACTACAGCAAATAACTCCATAAAAGTCATGATCTTACAAGCACTTATTCCTAGAAGGCTCTTCCCTATACCAGACATCACGGTTCCTGAGCACACTCCAAATAGCCATTAGGATGCTATCAGGTGTATTATATCATATGCATTGCAAAAGGCTGCTCTCCCAATTGTAAGTTATTCCTAGCCACAGCAGAAACTTCTGAGATGATATGTGATCTACAGTCTTGTCACAAAGATGGCAGTGGTCAAGTTTGCTTGTCTTCTGAGCTGGAGGAAGCCATTACCTGACAAATCCAGCACTTTGCAGGAAGAGAAACCTGAATGTCAACCAGTTGGCTTCATTTCAGCTCAGACAAGAAGATGTTGAGTCTGACTGTGATAAGAAACCATCCTGGGGAACTGTCAAAAGTCTCTGAAAACCTCATCTATCAAGGGAAACTGCTCATCCATAATCATAAAACTCTGTAAGTTCAGAGACTGGCTGCATGCATCTGTGCTTCATGTCCCCTCAGCAACAGCATGAGCCAGAAATTTTCTCTGCTCTGGCTCAGATAAAATTACTCTTTTCTGTGATGCAGAGCACATCTCTATCATCCAAGCCATTTAGAGCAGGCTATAGCAAAGTTCTTGGCCTGTGCAGGAGACGTATGAAAACTTCACCTTGTGAAGTATACTGCCTCCTACCACCTAAGGTGCTTTGGTTTCCTCCACTGTCAGCATTTTTGTCTCTGTTACAATTTTCTGGTAAATGTAGATTGCCAGGTATAACTGTAGTGCTATAGCAACAAAGTAGTAAGCAACAAAGTAGTAAACAGTAATTGGTCTAAATGTTTAGATGCACAAATCTTATTACTGTGTCTTTATTATATAATGTTATTCTTGGTGTTATGTGCAAAAATGTTCAGTTAGAAAAGATAAGTAAACCCATAGGTAAGCCTCCTATGTAAAAAAACATCATATATAAACCAAGCAAACAGATTTTTACTAAGCTTTTCTATTAGAATAAAACAGTTGGTAACTTATATGAGACTCTCAGATTTGCGTTAGCATCGTATTTGCTACTCCAATCTATTAAAGGTAAATGCTTAAAAGATTTTCAAAGGGACTTAATTTTTTTTTGCTTTATCAAAGAGAGATATAATACGTCACAATATACCTGACATGACAAATGATTTTTTCAGCTGTATTATTCAAAAGTTGTTATTTTGCTATTCATGAAAAAACTGGTCACATCAGCAATTAATAGTATGGCCAGTGCTGAAGCACTTAGCTTCTTTGTACACAACTCCTAAGACACTTGGGACTGGCTGTGCAAGGATGGAAGAGCAACTTCATCCAGTTATAGACCTATTCAGAAGATGAGCTCTTTGTGCTATTCAGAAATAGACATTGAAGCCAAGAGACAACAAAACTACAGCTTCTCAAGAACCTCAGCTCAGTGTTATTGCCAGGTTATCAGAGCTGAGTAGCCCTACTGGTGCCTTTTTTATCGAGAATTTCATTAATATCTAACTTTCTTCAGCTCTGGATATGCAGGAGAAAAAAATGCAAATGCCTCAAGTCAGTCATCAAATGAACTCACAGAAAGTAGCAACCACTAACAGCAGTTCGTAAGTGCGGGAAATGTGTATGAGGGAATGTCTGAGAGTCCTTATCGATGTAATCCCCACACCAGAACCTGGAAAAGTGTGTGCATCAGAGAGTAGAGATTGTATCATTCAACATCTGCTAACCCATGTAGGCGCTATGTGTTTGTCTTCCTCTTTCTACAGTTTTCTCTTCTAGTTCCTTCAGTTTAGAGGTAACACCTGTTTTCAAACAATTCATTTCAGATTTGCTACATATCTAAGACATAACTGCTGCGTCTTCCCCGAGTTTGGACCTCTCTGTTTCACACTGGCACCCCGTTTATACGTGCAAGTTTCACTGAACAGTAAAAAAATAGTCCTTGCTTTCTCCCTGTTGCCTCATCTACATGACCTAGTAACCCCTTCCTAACATACACATAGCATAGCGTTCTGGCCCCTCTCCAGCCACCCTGCATATTACTTTCACTTTTCCAGTCTTCATCTTTCCACTAGTAGTTCCTGCACCTTGCGTTAAGGACTGCACTCACAGTTCACAGTGGAGCAATCTGCTACTGAGACTGCTGAAGGAAATGGTTAAATATATGAAGTGTTTCCCAGCAATAAGCCAGACACAGAAATGGTTTGTGTTTCAGCAGGTAGTATGATCTCTAATGACCAGGACTGAGAGCTGTTGCTTTTTATGGAGGGCAGTGTTTCTGCTTCATGTCTGTATGTGAACTGTTGCCTAGAAGATCCTAGCAAAAGTTTCAGAGGCTGCTTTGAAGACAGAGAAGACAGAGGTGGCACCATGACAACAGCAGCCCAAGAGGACCAGGCAGACATGAACTTTGAATTGACATTGTTTCTTAAGGCAGATGCACAATGTGTTTCAAGTCAGAAGTGCAACCCAAAACTGCAGGGAATACCAACTCCATCTAACTTCACATTTGGAACATGCGTGAGTTAGGAGATAGCTTAGATAGTCAAGGGGAAAAGTGAGACTCCTCCCCAGAACTATTCAGAGCACTGGAATATACAGTATATATCTATCATTGACTATAGGGAACCTGATTCTAGATAACTGAAATTAAATGACGTATGTGCCTCCACTGTGATAAAAACACATGATGACCAACACATGAAGGTTCAGGATTTGGTATGCACAGAGACCTAACCTTCATACCTGTGCAGCACAGCCCAGAAGGAGGTTGTCATTGCTGTTGTTGCTTTGTCCTCAGATTCAGAATCCCATCACCGACCTTGAGTGTCCCTGGCATTCAATGAGTCAAATATTGCTGCAGTTGTTTCTGACAAGCAAATGAAAAGTGTATCCTGGGTTTCTTCCTTTTTTTTTCTTCATCTATACAGCTATGACAGAAAAATGTCATTTTTTCCCCTCAAAAGAATGCTAGTCCCTTGGTCTTAGCCACCAAACCCCCATCTGATGTGAATAAAACATGTCTTATCAAATAATTTATACTGAAGTAAGGAGGAGAAAATAGAAAACATAGCATCAGGGATTACACTGCATCTTTTTTTAAGTTTCTGTAAACTCACAAGGTGTTAGGATGCTTCAGACACTAGAATGGAAGGTATAATCTGACTATCCCTTATCATGCTAGAAATCTTTGTCTGTGACAAACAAACAGACAAATCAACGGAGAGGATTACCATTGTAATTGCACTCTTAGCAAGGAATATCTGAGACTAGCTAGAATCCTGACTGACTGAAAAGATGTTTTCTATCAGACCTCCAAAATGGACACAAATTAAAGATCAGGAAATAACGGTCTGCTATATTAGTCACAGCATATCCTAACACACAAGCAGTTTGGGATGGTAGTGTTCAATTCTAAAGAAAGTTTAATGGCAACTAAAATTTTGGTTGAGACATGGCTTAAGATGAATAGATAAAAAAAATTTTTGCTCACTTAAAAAGAAGATGCTATTGCATTGAGTCCTTGTAAACTACTGTTTTGAATTTTTTTCTCCTTATGTTGTCCTTCATTTTGAACAGGATGATCAAAAGAGGAGTGCTATGGGAAATCCTTTTTCATACCTGAAGGCTAAGAATGCACCCCTGCTGCGGCAGTTACTGCACGGCACCCCCACAGCCGACCTTCAGGCTCTGGTACAATCTCTGAGGCGAAGGGTTGATGCGAGCAGGGGGGCCCTGCCCATAAGGCATGACTCAGCCCCTGGCAGACCCGAGCCCTCAGCCCCGCAACAGGACCTGACTGACTTACCAGATGCCACACCAAAAACCTCGCATCCCCGGGGAGAGCAGTGAGCCACCCTGCCCGGCGAGTGCTAGCTCCACAATGGATCCTTGATGCTGTCTGCAGCCGCACAGGCAGGAATTGACGGGGTGGTATGCGCACTCGGCCGGTGAGGACATTCCTACTCCCTCAAGGATCATAATATACCAATATGTTGATGACATACTGGTAGGCAGAAAAAAAGATATCGAATTAGTACTAGATGTATAGTACCCACCTTCTAACATAAATTTCACCGGTTGGACGACAACCGAGCATCTTTTCTTTATGTTTCCACAGGTATTCCACATGCTGGAAAATTGCACCTGGGATCAAGGACTCCCTTACACTGACTGGGAGTGCCCCCAAGGATTACTAATTGTTTGTTGCTGGGTAATTGTATTTCTAATGCTTATAATTGTCTGTAGGCTAAAATTGTAATCAAAGCCTCGCTTGCACTGTCACTTGTAACATACTGTCAACATGAACCTAATGTTATACATAGGCCGCGCCGAGAATATATTCTTGAGCTTAACGTGTATATGCTTAATAGGTATAATGATAATCACACGTGTAAACCGAGAGAATAATTGGCAGAACAGTATGAGAACTTGTCGTGATCAATTCCCTCATGATTTGAATGATAATCTGATTTTAGCCTTGATAAGGGGCTTTGCAGCAATGCTTAAYGAGTCCAGCATCACTGCTTGCCTGCCCCTTCCCAAATCAGTTGAGGATCCCCTGCCTATGGGAATAATTCCAACGGATATAGAAACCAGTCTAKTAYRTCTCTGGAATCAAAGTGGACCCATACCATTTGTAAATCCGCATGCCCCACATCAGGCACCACTAACTGTAACACCAACTGGGGCTTTCAGTTTCTCAACAATTTCCAAAACTGACTGCACCCTTAGTTTGAACTACACAGAGGAGCCTAATGGCTCAGTGATCTGGAACCCAGGCAGTGGGACTACATGTTGTAGTGCATTGCCCTGGGGTGCTTTAAATTCATGGTCTTGGGGACGTGCAGTCAACATCCCGCAATATACCCAGCCTGTAAACACGTCTTGGTGCATACAATGGGACGATGGAATGGGCCAGGGATGTCCAAARCAATGCCACGATGCTACACTGGCTGCAAATTGTCCTTATAGTTGCTCTTGGTCCGACCCTGATAGGGGCTTCATACCCTTTGATCATGGGTCCCCTTTTATTCCCATGTCAAGTGGATCAGCACTGTGGTCTTGCCGAATGGTGATAAATTGCTCCAACTGGGAACAATACAAGTGGGTTCAGTATTACTGGTCAGTTTACCCGACCCTAAAAATGGGCTGCCTGTGCCGAAACCACAGCATGCCCTACGCATACGTAGGATCAGAATTCACACCCCGCAACGACTGCCGCATCGCCTCCGGCGATGCACCAGCAGGCCTAATTTGGGCCTGTAGTGATGGTCACATGTATACTAGACTGCCTAACCCCCAATGTACACTAGGCATCCCCACTTTGTGCCCTGTATGGAAGAGGACCCCAGTCCAGCCCCACCGGTTTGCTCACACAAGAAGGGAGCTGGGAGGTGAGGCTGAGGGGTGGCAGGACCCGGGAGCAGCCGTCCGAATAGCATGGGGAATGGAAGGATTTGGGGGATTTGGGTCCGCTACAGTACGAACGTGGTTGTGGATAAGTAAATTAGCCTACCAAGTAGAACTTTTAGCCAACGCCACGCGAGACAGCTTGTCCTTGATCAACACACAATTGCAAGCTATGACTAAGATGGCTCTGCAGAATCGCCTGGCACTGGACCTGATGCTACTGCACCAAAATGGACTGTGTGGCTACCTCAATCTCTCGAGCACGGACTGCTGTGTTTACATCCCAAACGTCACACAGGACCTCAACACCCAACTAGAAACCATACGACAGGTGGCCAAAGATACTCGCGAGCTCCGAGAGTCGATGAACAACAGCTGGYTGTCGAAAYTGTTCGGCTGGTTTGGACTCAGTGTCACCGGATGGATCCAAAGCTTGTTACAGATGGGGGTCATTATTGTCATTGTGGTAATATTGCTGTGCATTACTGTTAGCTGCCTAAAAACCTTCATAAGCCGTGCCCTCGAGCTGCATCCGCTCACCACTTCCTACGTTCCGTCAGTGGAAGTCAGTCCAGAAGCATACGCATCACCCTTCCAACAAGTTATCGATACACCTGTGACCGAGAGTGGGATGTGGAAGTGGCAGCAGCCACGGGGTGGATGATGTGGGAACAAGAGAGAATTCAGGGAGAAAGATAAGGGGGCACACGGGAAAAACAGTACGTGGCAGCCARAGCACAYCACCCTTTTGCAACATGAGTAACGAACTAGCTGGTGAAGGCCAGACAGCTTGTTCCAGCTGCACGGCGGAGGAGGGAGCGATACGGAGGTATCACGGTCCATCCCTGACCACAAAGGGTTGCATCCCAAAAAATAACTGCTGCTCACAGACTAACTGTTGACCTATAGTACCCCCAGCCTCATTATCCCTGCTTACCATATTAAAAATCACGTCCTTTGCTGCAWAACGACAYRTAAATAAGGGGGGCATAYCCCCAACAACCGCGCAAATGGCAATCTGGCCAATGAAGTWTGTCTGCCGCGCTTCCACATCCCACCTTCAGCAACTATAAAACAGCGGAGAGCTCACTAAAGTTTTTGGAAGGGAAGAAAAYTGAACCSCCGACCTGTTCACCGGAGACTGCTGACGAGYGAGCCTCCTTCTCCCTCCCCCAARCTGGGACGCCACTTTGGTAAGACTTGCGCCTCCGACAACGTCGGATGTTACCCGAGGAAAGATATTATTATTGAAAGCGCTTAATTGTTAGTTTGAGCTCATAGAAAGAAAATTTGTAGCAGCAAGTGCATTTATCAACGGCAATTCCAAACCTGTTGTATCTGTCGCTTTAATAAAATCTTATTTTTTTTACTTTGCGAAACTGTCTCAGGGAAAGTCCTCAAACAGGGGGGCTCTGGCAGGCAAATGTAAATTACAAAGATTCTTTTTACTTTGCGAAACCGACCCAGGGAAAGTCCTCAAAGAGGGGGGCTCTGGCAGGCAAACGTAAATTATAAAGATAAGGAAGGGCCTTCCATCCCTCCCTTTCACACGACAACCCCAAAATTTATAAAAGCAAAGTTGACAGTATCAATATTATCTGCCTGAGATGCTAAGCCTTTTGCAGCACCTCCAGTGTGGGAATGTGTTGGGTGCCCATTGAGTCACAAGAGAAAGAAATCCTATAAATTAAAGCTAATCTCTTTTCTAAAACCACATGTATCCTACCACTTAATAGCTTCCTTTTCTAAGGTTTGTAGCACCCTTGCAAACTGTCAGATACAGAACTGTACCCATGCCAGCTCCATAGATTTCAAGGGGAACGAGTGTCCCATGAGTCATCAGGAGAAGACTATAAAACAATCACAATGGTACCTGTGCCACCCATTTTCACACCATTATTTTTATTGCAACAATGCATACTTAAGAACTGTCCTTCCATTCTGAGACTGGCATTGATAATAGTATGTTCAGTGTGCACTGAAAATATATAGGGACAGAATGAAATTAAATGGAGGGAACCAAGGCCAGTGAAGGCAGAACATAAAAGCATGTATCACAGATAACAGTTAATTAAAAAATAGGAGATGCATTAAAAGGCTATGAAATAAAAATCAGTCTGAGGGAGAGAGATCAGTTTATAGGGTGATCTTTGAATGTTGGGAGAAGTATCACTGAAGCTATTGATGATGTTTTGTTTAGTGTTTCACAGTTAGATTAGACAACAAACTTAAGTTTTTAATCAATAGCCATCATTATCTGCAAATTTTAAAAGTTTAATTTGTCCCCACTACGATTTCACTGAGAACTTCAGTCCAGCTGTTGTGCCTTGTAGTTTTTCACTGAAAGCATACTCATGTCTGAGCTAGCCAAAACACAAATATTCTCTGAGCTAGTGCCTTATGCTTTCACAAAGTTCCTATAACTACCATAATTGTGGCATGTTAAAATACCTTATTATCATGCCACAGAATGTCTTAGTTCAATTTGTAAAATGTATCCTAATAAAACTCCAGTCTTAAACAAATTAATGGAATAAAAATCCTTTTTTAATCTCTTTAAAGATCTGATGTGACTCCAGGAAAGTTTGGGGCTAGCACATCTTCATAGGATTAGTCACATTAAATGGGTCTCCTCCATCATGCAAAGGTCTCAGGACTGCAGTCATCTTCTACTGTCATCCCAATTCCTGTTTTATTTAGTATAAAATGAAGTTTGCAAATGTACTTCGACAAGCATTCTTAATATTAGGATGGCACTACTCAGTTATTATTTGAACTTTCAGGGCTTAGTGGACAGGAGTATTTTTCATACCAAAAATATTATAAAGAAAGATTACATGGTCATGCTGATACTTCTTCCTCAACAAATAAGGCTTACAAAAACATTGCAAAAATCTTTATTGTTTTATGTGAACAGTCACATACCCCACATACATGTTTTTTCAAAGAAGATGGCTTACTAATTTAAAGTATTCAAGAACTGTTAAGACAAAAAACTTTACGTTCACAGAGTTCCTGTGGCAATACAATAATACAGCTTTCATCAACATTGATTTCTTTTTACTTTGGAAGCAAATAAATCAAACTGCAAAGAAAATACATCCAAACTTCAGGAAAGCACTGCACTTTTATTTCAGGGAATATTACCAAAGCCAATTCCCCTTTTGAGCCTCCTCTCCTCTGACAGAGGAGCTGTTTTCTTAGGCCAGTAGGAAGATCCCTCGTTTGGGCAGATACCTGGAGAGCTGAAACTCTTCTCTTTCAGTCCCTGTGAGATTTTTCCGCCTACACTCTGCTCTTGTAACTGGAAGCTGTTTATTTAGATGTGCAATGTGACAGCCCCTAGTGGAGCAAAATTACATTCACAGCAGCTTTTCACAAAACCCCTTCTGCAAACACTGCAGGATTTGTGATACTTGGATGTGTATCTTGTTATAAATTCTGGTGGTGAATGAATATGACCACAAAGTTCCCTCATGCTTCATGCACTCTAACTAGATATTAGCTATGTGCCTGGCTCATCAAGTTGTTTATATTTTTCAAAAATAGCTTATAGCTTTTCATTAGCTACCTCTCTGTATTATTTCTAGACTTACCAATTACATTTTCCACTTTTTTTGAGGGGGAGAAATTGAGATGAGTACATAGTTTTATTGTTTTTTCGTGATTCTGATTCATAAGTAAAAATATTTTGATTTGGCATTTGTTCTCATTTGAGGTGGCACAGCATTATACCAGACTTTAATATCTTTACTTTCCTGCTCAGTCTTCAGGTATCTTGTTTCAAAGAGGAATTTTTATTTGTTTTTCATTCTTTTATGAAGCACTACCTATTTGCCAATACCACAAGACTCCCTGACATTAAGCAGGAATTGTACCTTGATGTAAAGGTTATTATTATCTTTGTCATTCTTATTAAGAAACTTGGCAATTCTGGTTTGAGATGTTCTGACAAGATGCAATCTTTCAGTGACTAAAATGACCTAATGAGTGATAAGATCACTCCTGATATAATCTAATCCAAACTACCAATTAAAAAGTAAACACTGAAATATTACTACAGGTGTGAGTGGTGTTGCAAAACAAAGGCCCATTTACCAAACCGTAACAAATTTTAAAACAGAGAACATGATTACTTCTGGGATAAACTTAATCTCATCAACCCATATTTCTCCATACTGAGGCATCAATTTAAGAGGTGCATTACATAGCTGTTGCAACTAGAGCCACTGAACCCAAAAACCAAGACTCCACAGTTATCGTTTACCAGATAAACTCTTCGCTCACGCCAATGTATCACCACTCTAAAATAATATAGGCTTCTCTAGGAATAAGAGAACAGTTTGATTCTCAGAATCACTGTTCTCTTTTCCAGCAGTGTAAGTTAACAAAGTTGGCTTCTCAAAACCAAGCACTTATTCACTAGGGAAATAACACTATCTCATTGTGTACAAATTGGATCACCAACATGAATGTTATATTCCAGTCACAATGAATCATTTTTTATGCCTTTATATCAAATGGGATAACCCTCACTAACTAAAATATAAATGGTCCAATACTATTTGGTAAGATCAGCCCTCTTCACTGCTGCCTCTCCCCCCTACACTTGAAAGGAGAATGCCATGAATGTAAAGGGTAATACATAATGTAACAAAGTATCTCAGAATGAATAAGGATAACCTAGTTCATTTTTGTGGGCGGACTGTGCAGCATGCCTTTTGTAAAGGACAGACCACTACTTGTTTTCTCTCTGCCTTTTAATCAAATTGCAAATAAACATCAAGTAAAAAGAAAAGCAGAGCATGCATGTGGAAGTGTAGTTGTCTTTCCATGATGTCTCCTTTATCATTACAATAAGTCTCATCAGATGCTTCTGTCTCTTGTGCTTCTGTAAGTCAGAAAGGAAAGCAGGGAAAAGAACCAAGTTGGATCAGTGTAAAACCAGGAAGACAGGCCCCTGAGCCAAATAACAAATTTTTGAAAGATAACATGCCCATGAGATGAAAAGTTCAGGAGGTGCATTCATCAGTCTTCAGAGGTGCAGAGGCCTCTGGAAAAGCCATTCTTGAGCATCCTCCAGAGGGTGCACATATCAAGAGTTTGCATTATTTTGGATGGATGAGATTTTTTTGTGCTGCAATGACTTATCAGTTGATATCATCTGAAACCATGCATTTTTAATGAAAGATGTTTAGATAACAACACCTAGTCGTTCACCTGCGTGTGCTTACAGTTGCTTTCCAAAATTCTAATGTATCTGTAATGTACATCATAGATAAAGCCTTTTTTCATTTTCAGCTAGAAGACAGAATTATATCAACCACAAACCTCCCTGAGAACCATGCATTAAATAGCAGGACCAGTATGAATGAAATGACAAAAGCTCAATATTGCAACAACAAGTAACTGACACAGGATGTCAGCTTTATTTGTTGCAGCTCTAATCTCTGACTGCCAGTTGACTCCCAGGCTGATGTCTTAAACAGGCATTTCAGCATAATCTTTTGACTATCAGAACTTAGCATCTTTGGCAATAATGAAATGACTAACAATGTAGACACCATGCAGGGCAACTGATGAAATAAGCATAATAAAAGGCAAAAATGGTAGATTTCAGAGTACCAAAGAGCCATTCTTCTAAGACAGATGATTTTGCAGTAGAGAGAGAAATACAGATTTATTAAATGATACAAAAGAAGCTAAAACTCCTTTCACTAAAGTTATTAAAAGCATTCCCATTGGTTTCAAGAATGCTGCTTCAGCATGTACATTGATAGGGATTTAGCTTGTACTTGGGCAAAACTTCCACTGATCAAGGTAGTCTTGAAGAGATCAAGACTTCAAACTTTGCAGCTGTTGCCACTATATTCTTACCAAGAGGCTAACAGTTTCCAGTTATGTTTTTGCTTTTAAGTGACAGTATCAAGACTGGGATGTTTTTCCAGAGATGTCCATTAACAAAGTAGATCACCTGAAGGACTTCAGATCCTTAGCTGGGTATGATTGCTTCTGCATGCTGAGATAAAGAGGTATGGGAGACAATTTTAGCTACATCAGGCTATTTCAATCTGAGAGTGTTAGCCATTATCAGTTAAATATATATGTTTCATACCAATAACAGATGACTTCAGCTACATGATTTAGTTGCAGAAGAAAGACCACCTGGCTTTTTTTCTTCCAAAAATCTTAATCAAAGGTCAGACAAGTGCTTTAAGAGTCTTATTTATCCTCTGGACAGCTTTTTCCATGTAAATTACCTTTATCTTCAGATTGTTAGAGATAAGCCCGCCACTATAAGAAATACTCAAAGAAATGGTATTGACAAATTTCTGCGCTGCAGTGTACAATTCTTAACTATATCTTTCTGATTTTTTTACCAATATCCTTTATCTGCAGGCCTGTTTTTTAAAGAATTTAAATTTGAAAGAAATTATTCAAATTTTTAATGATAGTCCAGCACAAGCAGCTAAAAAGCTCCACTTTGTTAGAAAAAAGAATGATGGCCAAGTAAATGATCGTGTAAAACAGAATACAATTAGGCTTTAGCTAAAAAACACAATTGTACATGATTAGATTCTCTTTTAGCAAAGGAAGACTGGTAAGCTAGAGTGGTCTTACCAATTCGACCATTTAAGTGGCTAACAGTGGCTAACAGGCTAAAAACCAATTTACTTTTTTGATGGAGATTTTATTTAAAGCATTTTCTTTTCAAAGAAAAAATTATGATTTAGTATGTCATGATGGCAACCTACATACAGATCCGAACAATGTTAAAATAGCTTAAGTTAAATAAAATTAAGCATATGCTTATTGCTGAGATGATTAAAAAATATAACTACTGAATGAAGTTATTTGACAAACACTTTCAATGAAATGCAATGAAATGCAAAGACAGCTCTTGTCAGCAGCAGCCTCTTTGGTAAATACAGAAAAATTTCTTCTTTCCAGTTTCTTCAGCTACCACAGATCACTGAGTAGATCCTACAAAGCTAATGAGTTCAAAAAGCAGATATTCTTTTTTTCTATTACAGTTTTTGATTAAAAATCACATATGAAGATGAGAATTACTAGTTATGAAGATGAGAATTACTAGTTCCAATACTTTGAAGAACTTGGTAACTAGAAACAGTTCAATTCACTAACCACAAATAATTCCGTTATTTTAACAAATTATTTTCAAAATCCAAAAGTAGTTTTGCTCAAGAAAAAAGACATAAAAGTTTTTGTACAATTTATTGTATTTCAGTTTCCACCCAAACAGGCCCTGAGATAACAATAAAAATTTGATAGTCACACATTTAAAAAAGTATTACTCACCATTTGAAAACAAAATAAAAGAGAAAATCAAAGAATTCAGACAAGCTCATTTTAAGCTATTTGTTTAAATAAACATCTCTATATAGAATGTTTTCTACTGGCAAAAAGAAATATCAAGCATAATGTTTTCACTGCACTTAGTTGCAAAGAAACTGAAAACATTACTGACCAATAAAAATTAATTTTTCTTTAAAAAATCTTAGTTAGATGTGGAAAATCAAACTAAATTGTTAGTAAGAGGTGAGTCAGCCTGGAGCAGGGGTGGCTTCAGGGCACCCCACAGCAGCCTCCAGCACCGACAGGGAAGGGAGCGAGGAGATGGGGCCGGATCCCCACAGCAGTGCCCAGTGGGAGGGCGAGAGACGGTGGGGAAAGCTCAAACTGGAGAGGTTCGGAGGGGAGGGAGCCAGGGCCCAGGGAGGCTGTGTTGCCTCCATCCTTGGAGCTTTTCAAACCTTAGCCAAACAAAGCCCTGAGCAACCTGGTCTGACCTCACACCTGAGCCTGCTTTTAGCAGGAGGTTGGACTAGAGAACTTCCAAGGTCCCTTCCAAATTGAATAATCCTTTGATCCTGAATCATGCTTTTTTCCTCATCATTCACTAACTCTGTGTAAGTCAAATCTGCGGGGTTGATCTACCAGAACTGAAACTTTTACCTAGCTCTTCTCAAACATTTGAAACAAGTTGTCCAGATTTTCTTACTCTGATTCATTTTTTTTCACATTTTATGTAAGAATAAAAAATGTCTCCCAGCCCCTAAACAGCTAGCTGCGAACACTAAGACGGCTACCTCATCAATCAGTGCAATAGCCAATTAAACCTGTAAAAAATACAAAACAAATAAAAGAGCAATGTAACGTGTTCAGTTTCTCACAACTCTTCATTTCGCTATCTGAACATCACCGATGAAGTACAAACACACAACCCAGAGAGAAACTGCAGGCACATCCGAGTTCACCCTACTTTTCTCTTAGCGACTGCTGCATCTTCTATGGAATTTTCCAACCTTCCATTGATGGCTGAGGCGAAAAAATATTTTCTCTTCAACATTCATTTTCCACATAAATATAATTACATGTTACACTGATTCAAAGCAGTATCTTGATTAAAAGACATCATATGAAGCTATTCTTTTGAATTAATGACTGTGGTAGACTTAGTTGTGTAGCTATCCTTTCTCTTTGTGTCTTGATTTTCTGGATGCCTTAGTTCACTGTGAGCAAATCTTTCTTCAAAGTCTACTGTATACTTGTTTTGTTCATTTAGGCTAGCTTATAAAAATTCTTGATGAATTACACTAAAAATTTTAGTATATTTATGCTTCCATAGAGATTTTGAATAACTTGTACCAGACAGACTAATACATATTGAGAGAACAAATCAGGCATAACTCCACTGTGTGTTAAATATCTAAGGAGATAAAGCCTCTCTGAAACAAAATGAACTGATTCCCTTCACAAGAAGGAATCCCTTCACCTGTATAAAATACAAAACAAATAAAAGAGCAATGTAATATATTCAGTTTCTCGCAACTCATTTCGGTAAGTGCACATCACCAGTGAAGTACAAACACACGACCCAGAGACAACTCTTTTTTTAGTCTTTTCTGCTCTCAAAGCAGCTATGAAGCAAAACACTTTTTTTCCCCAAAATCACAAGTATTTCCTCACATGTTTATTTCTTTCTTGCCTTAGGAGTATTTTACATTCAGCTGTGTTTTCTGTGACTACTACAAAATAAAATGATGCCAAAAAAAAGACAAAGATGTATGGCCAAATTCTTGGTGAACACGAGTTGGTGCAGTTTATATGAAGTTATGTTGAGTTGTAACACCTGTAATCCAGCTCACGATGGACTAGTTTCTAGAGAATAATGACTTATATTCAAGATTACAACTGTATTCACAGCAATGTTGTGCAATACTTCCCTACAGTATTTCCTCAAAAAAAAAAAGTCTTTCTGGAGTTCAAAGACAGGTTTTATAAAGTTGAGAAAAGAGCACAGCTGCAGATGCCCTAGCACTGCTGAGGTCTAGAACCAAAAATTTCATCTTTTCAGGCAACCCAAAACAGCATCTCCATTGGGAAAGATTAGAAGACAAACACAACAGCTCTTCTCTTCCCTTCCCTTCCCTTCCCTTCCCTTCCCTTCCCTTCCCTTCCCTTCCCTTCCCTTCCCTTCCCTTCCCTTCCCTTC
>NW_020448108.1:837198-907994 GCF_003343035.1 Apteryx rowi | reverse complement strand
TTTTCCCACTTCTTACCCTGACAGACAGTGCTAATTGGTGCTCATGTTAATAAAATTCTCAGCCTCCTTCATGAGACAGACATTTAAGATGTTGCACGCAGTTGTACAAGTAAAATATGTGATTGCCCAGTGAGCACCAAAGTTACAACTCTGTTTTCACATAGTCCCCAATCACCCTCCAAGAAAGAAGGTTTTGCATGAGTTCAGACAGTGACCTGGAGAGGAAAGACTTCCATTCTTGACCTTAATCATAACAAAGTAGTATACTACTTATCACATTTTATCAGCTGCACAGTCCCCATGCATCTGTTTGAAAGTCATACATGCAGATACCTATATCTTAGGTATATCTGAGAAAAAAGAGTCCTGGAATAACTTTGAATTGCTGCCACTTTTCTTCTGCAGGGCATGTATCTCATAAAGTTTTCGATCTGATGAAGCGAAACTGGAGATACCGCCTTCATGGGATGTCTCTGTCTCTTTAATCACAGCACGTTTGTTTGAGTAGCTGCTGACCTGAGACATGAAGTACTACTTGATGGGCTCTAGTGGTTGCTACTGTTTTCACCTTTTCCAGATACTTCCAAAGCCTTTGCTACTGGAGGCATTTCTCTGCAGTGGCATCCTTTTCAATTACCCATTTCTCTGTAAATTAGAATCAAAACAACCCGTAAATAATTTTGCCTCAGTTTATAATCTCCAAAGTCTCCAGAGTTGCATGTGATGCCAGAGTCCTTGCTTTAACAGCATAGGAACAGTATGTTGTTCTTTAGTTTTTCGGTTTGGGGTAAAAACAGGTATTTCTCTATATTTCAACTAGGAAAGGAACACTTATTAAATACTTTTATTGGCAGTTCCGGTGCTCTGTGTATTATTCCTTTTTGCAGTTGTCAACCTCCTCGGGACAAGGATTTGTCTGAAAAATGTCTTTCTTCTTTTTCTTCTGAGACAACAGTACCTAAATACATTTTAAAAATATAAACACCAAGACAACAATCAGGAACTGGCATTTACATAGGATCTGCTACTGATGGAGCCTGCAGCATGGAGTACTCTTCCCTTCCATCTCCAGCTGGATCCTTCAACTGTTCAACAGCTGTAAGACTCCTATTGGACGTCACTTAGTCCATTTCTATGGAGGCTTCATAGCAATTTTCTAAGGTTAGTAATTTTCTGATGGGGCATTTCTCCTGGAAAAAAAAATCCGCACTTTTTAGTACAGCTTCTACTATGCCATATTCACTGGCTGGCAAACATCTACAGAATGCCTGTGTTTGGAAAAGCTAATGTAAGGGCTAAATCTATCCTCTCAGACAAACAAAAAATAGTATTTTTGTGGTAGTAAAAACAGCATTTGTCCATTTTTTTAATTATATTTATATGAAGTACAAAAACTAATGGAGCTCTTAAACAAGAGTGAAAAGTGTCACTTTATTTTCCCCACAGAAATCTATCCTCATATGGGTTTTAGTAACTAGTTTGAAATCAAACTTTAGCAACCTTCAAAGAGTTTTTGGAAGAACCAAGTTTTCCAGAATCCTCAGAGTATCATAGTAGTAAGCTGAATGCATCTGCTGCAGTATTACCACAAATATCTGCACTTGTGACACATCCTCCATGGATGTCCATGCAAAGCGCAAGGAGGAGGTAAGGTTGTTCAATGTTATGGCTTGTGGTGATAAACAGGGTGAGAGGGAGTCATTCCAGCATGCAAAAGAATGGTATTTGGAGCCTAACTGCAGCTGTGACTTGTGTAAAAGCAATCAGGGCTGGAGGAAGAGGAATTCTTGCACCTATTCGTGATCTTTCACATCAGTCCAGGGATTAGTCAGTGCCTGGACCTAAACTGAAATTTAATGCTAAACTGACTGTTCAGCAAGACATCAGTCTGGGCACTGATGGGCACAATATAGGCAGCCAATTAAAAACAAAATTGTTCCACAAAGTCTACAGTTCATTGTATAAAATGACATTTTATACAGGCTTTGAGCATATGAAAGGCAAGCATTTCTGGTTATTAAATTCTGTTCTATTTCTCATGCCTATTTCTGTTCACAAAGTCACAGACAGTTGGACTGGCAAAAGCAGAAGTTTTAGATACAATCACTTTAAAAATTAACCTCTCTCTTTGTTGTTGTAACCACTAACCCCCTACAACGGGAGAAGCCCCAGAGGAGATGGGCAAAGGCGAGGTGCCCAGGAAGCTCAGGAATAATGTAGGGTGACTCCTTAACCACAGCTGTTGCACAGAGAGCGAATTTATCTCAACACAAAGGGGACCTTTGCTTTAGATGTACCACCAGTTGAGTGGATCAACTAGTGTAAATGTTTCTCCCGGAGATGGCCAGACCAACATGCGGGAAGTACACGTGGCTCAGCCCAACACAGTATAAAATCTGAACTAACAAACAAATTTCAAAGCAAGCAGTGGGCTTGAGCTGGCTTCAACCCATGTATTCTCTTCCTGTGACGGAGGATGCTCAGTGTTGTGAGGGTGAGCATGTTACAGAGACTGCTAATGGGAACCAAAATTGGTATTGTGATTGAACTGTACGTTGCAATTGCTATATTTTGTTAAGTGTAACTTACACTTGTATTGTGATTTCAGTATATTGCTTCATCACTCTGCTAAATCAAAAAACCCACGTAACATGAAATATCTTCAAAGAAGTAAATTTTGGTATTAAACATTACACCTTCCATGTGTGGAATATCTAAAAGAACCTGGTCAGAGAGTATTGGACTCTGACAGTTGTCCCTTTAGCTTTTTCTCCCATACAAGCTGCTACTGTTAGATGGAAGATCAAAGTTACAGTTTTCATTACTTAAAGGTATTTACTGCTTTAAAAGTATTTTTTTCTCCTTTAAAGATCACAAAAGTTTTCTGATATCTTCTCCTGAAATAATGATCATGAATCTTCTTTTAGAGATTAGGTAGAGTCTGCTTCTGACCCCTTGGCTGTGCTGCTCGTGAAGGCAAGGTCGTAGAGAAATAATTCCATACGCAAGGACAGCTTCAGGACAAGTCTCCTCCCTCCCTGAGCCCTCCCTCCCCGCCCGCGGCGCCCTCACAGCTCCCGCCGGCGGTAGGGGGAGCGCGGCGGCACTTGCCGCGCCTCACATAGGCGCCGCCGCCAGAGCGACCGTTGCGGGGCGGGGCCTCTCCTCCCGCCGCGCGCCCGTTGGGAGCTGCGCGCGCCAGCGGGCGGCAGCCAATCAGAGGCCCGCCTCGCGCCCCCCGCCCCCCGCGCAGGGACGGGGGGCAGGGAACGGCGGAGCGGCTGTGGCGCTGAGGCGGCCTCGTCGCGCCGTGAGTGGCGTCGCCTAGAGAGGTGTCTGATGTCTTTACCACTCCGTTTTCAGCGTACGTTGTCCTCGTGCTCACTGCACGTCGTTCCCCGACTTTGCAAACCGCAGGTTTAAAAGCATGCTTGTCAGAAATAGCTGACGCTCTGTATTTCATTCATTAATTTTAAAGTAGTGTTCCTTAAAGTTTTTGGAAAATGGAACAGGAACATACTTATATGTGGTTTTATTATTTCTTTTTAAAAACATGAATATTTTAAGTTACATTTTGGTTTCTTCATACCTGCATAGATATGTATTGCTCCCACACCTATTTAAA
Source organism: Apteryx rowi (assembly GCF_003343035.1). Lineage (NCBI taxonomy): Eukaryota > Metazoa > Chordata > Aves > Apterygiformes > Apterygidae > Apteryx > Apteryx rowi. Next base: position 904,369 of record NW_020448108.1, on the reverse strand, counting down.
TTGGAGAATGTAGATGTACCTGATAGAGATAGTTATGATATTTACTGATTAAGCAACACACCTTTAAGAAGCTATTAATATTTTTAAGTGGCTAATAAATACACCATTACTACTGTAAGTATTAATTCACAATTATATCATTGCAAGTAATAGTTGTAATTTTGTTGCTTCATATTGATGCACAGTTATCCTACTATAAAGAAATCTTAGAAATGAGACACTATTAAGTTGTAATGCTTTTCCCTTTCTTCCTGCGCTTTAGTATTAAGGTACAAGTCTGTCTCTCCTTAAAAGCTTATCCTGTCTTACTCCACCTTCTCACACCAAGTCTTCTGGATGTAGAAGTGAGGAAGAGACCAGCGGGTTGTCCAGGGGGATTGACTGTCCAAAGTCCCTGGTGGTTTGGGTCCTCAGGTGAGCCTCGCCACTGTCTGCAGGCATGTACGCTCCTACCATCAGAAGACCCCCTCTTTCTTCTCTGCCTGTTTTTGTACTTTATTCCCTTTCCCTTTTTTTTTTCTTTTCCTGAACCCACCTCTTCACCACCCCAGCATCTCCTTTTCTCCACCCAGACTCATCCCAAATAAACAACCAGTCCCTAATCACTTTTTAGTCCCTGGTCCCAGTTCTGTTACATTTTTAACCAAATTCAGTGTTTTTCACACTGTTACCTAACCAATTTTGGCCTCATAGGTATAACTGACGGCTGCAGCACCAGATGCAGGCGCCTTGAGTCCCAAGAGTCCCTGCTAATCCTACCTTTAATGCAGTAACATTTTATTTCATTTACATTATACATTTTTGGACAAAATTATCTTACTTTAGCTTTGACTTCCCTAACTATTTGTAATTAACTGCAAGCAGTGTCTCATCTTACGCATACCAGAGCAGGAAGATAACCTGTTTTGCACACATATCCTATCTCTGCTCTTGAACACTTTTCATCACACTTCCAGTTCCCAAGAGTGGCTTTATTTAGAGGCCTGCTATTACAGCAGGACCTCTTGCTCACAACCAGCCTGTATGATCCCCATTTTTCTTCTAAAACTGAAAGAGACTTTAAAAAGTTCCCTCATTTTTACATGAGTCAGTGAAAAGTTAATGGTGTAGATAGTTAAAGTACTATTGTTAAATTAGAATCCATATAAATTGATTAGATGATTTCGGATCTCATAATTACTGCTTAAGACTCTCCTAATTCAGGGGGGATATTTTGTATGCTTACATTCACTTAATGTTTTGAAAAGTTTTCTGTGAAACTAACTGCAACAGCAAGAGGCATAGCCCAAAAAAACCCAACTCGTTCAGATTAAAATCAACTGTCCATGGTCTGTAATTAATCTGTTACATTCTTCCAAAGGAGGAATATTGAATGCTTTGGGTAGCATTATTCTAAGGGAAATTCCTTCCAGAGTGCATGTGCTAACAGAAATTAGGAAGTTCTTATTGGTGAATTATAATTTCAAATTTTTCTTTTATCATTTTTGTATAATACAGGGGGGGTTAAATAATTCATATTTTATTTTTAGACAAAATCCATATTTTTTTTTAGATAAGTGTTGAATACATCACAAAACAAGAAAGATAATGTTTGCAGCTTTTAAGTATCACTCAACAGACTATTTATATGAGGTATGGTTTTATTATTTCTCTTAATCTCATTCTACAAGACATATGGCAGTGATTAAATAAAATTCGGTACACATTAAAAATTACATATAGTACTAATTTCTTAGGAATTCTGTTTTAGTGAGTTTTACTGTACTTTTGCTGCAAATATGACCTTAATTCTCTTACTGATGGTGAAGTGATACAGTGTCTTTAATAAAAAATTGGTGTACAATTTTGCCAGATCTGAAGAGCATCAATTTTTTGATTTTCTATTGGAGAATCATGTTTTATAGCTGGTTTCTTGTTCAGTGGAGAGTGCATTGTGACTTCTAAAGCATAGAAGTCAATTAATTATCTTTTCTGGAAAATGAATCCAATTTTCTAGCAACCTTAATATCCAGTAAGGTAAGGGTATCCAACGCTATATTCCCTACAAATGGTATAGAGGAATATTTCTTCATAATGTTTTAGATGTAATTCAAATTTCATGGAGTGCAAATATTTTTTGACATCTACAAGGAATATTTTGATTTTATAGATGTTGATTTGTTAAGACATAAAAACCATACGAACTCTTTTTTTCCTTCCTGTCTACTTTTGCGTGGTGCAGTGGTATGAGTTGCTTATCACTGAAGCACACTGTCTTACCTATTTGAGTTTTTATTCATTTACATTTTCAACAAGAAACTATAAGCCAAAGAAAAAACTTCTCCAGCACAGTGGTGCTTTGCTCAGAGGGACTGTTTTTGGTGTGTGAATGGAAGAGTGAGGTATTGAGACGTGATGCCTTCAAGAGTTCAGGGAGCGTGCAAGTACATATGCAAGTACTCATGCTACACAGCTGAAAGAATTGCAGCCTGGGACTGGTCCAGTGGTAATACTTGATGATAAATAAGATCCACAGCATAAAACACCTTGTCTACATCCCTTGCCTTTGAGTGCAGAAATTGTTCCTTATAGTGCCCCTATACGATGCCATAGTATTTTCTTGAGTTATGACAACAGAAACTTCTACTGTAACTCCAACAGTATGCAAGCTACCATTCAATATTTGTGTGAAAACCTTCTTACAGTAATTCCATTAAGTCTGATCATCGGATGCTTCTGTGGTATCTGTGAATAAAAACTGAAGCACATGAGCAAAACATGTAACAGGCTATCGTGGAAAAGAATTAAATTTGGGGCTTTTCTGTCCTGAATTTTGAGCAGTAGAGCTGACCAGAACACAGCAGGACAAGTGAAAACATGTAGAAGAAACATCTAGTGACCTGCTGAATGGCTGCTCTGGATCTGAGTAAGAATATGGCTCTCTAATATGCGCTGTGCTGTGGCATGCTTTCTTACCACCAGAAGGGGTCAATAGATGTGATCGCACACTAAAGTTATTAAGCAGTAATCTGTCTGTACAAGCAGTAGGCTCCTTTAAAACTGCAGCGTCTTGTTCCACTCTTGTTCCTAACTTCCATCCTATCAGATTGTAAATGAGAGTTAAATTGATTTTTCAGGCATCTGTTACAACAAATGCACTTCCTTAGTGTTTCCAGTTTTTAGAAAATGTTGAAGTGCAATGAACATACCATGCCAATTCTTGCACACCTCTGGCTCAACTGGCTGCAGAATCCTGGTCTTAATGTACTTGTTGTGCATTTTTATCACCCCACAGATACTGTTTTTCTAACTGCCCAGTATAAATTAATTACTGAGTATAAATTAATTACTGAAGAAAGGGCATGTTTCAGTCATTAAACACTCAGAGTTAGATTCCTTATGCTAGTGAGTGTTACAGGTGAGATTGCAAAGTCATCTTAGAATTTCAAGCTTCTCTTACATTACAAACTGATGATATATGCAAATCATATGGAACTGTAAAAACACACATTGTTTTTTAGTTAAAAAGGAAAATTTCAGATAAGTTTAGATTTTGTTAAAAGTTAGGAGTATATATACATTGATTAAGTTGCAGTCATTAGTAGTGCCATTTAAAAACACTTCCACATATTTGAGAAAGGCAAGGGCTATATGGTAATGGACTTCTTAAAGTGAACTGATTCATCTTGACCTTTACACTTAGAACAATTTCATTTTGAATTGTTCTGTAAAATGCACTTTTGGTCTTCATAAGGCTACCATCGTCAAGATAGCCCTAGGACACACTTCTTCCACTTCACAGACATCAGTGATTGAAAACAAGCTTAATTCTGGGCTGTTAGTTTAAAGTTATCCTCAGTAAAATTCCATGCTGAGCTTTACAGTTTCTTGCTGATCTCTGTCGTTTTATTGCTTGTATTTATCTCTTTAGAAGTTTCTGTGTAAACCCCAGCAGGTCATTTATTTGTAAACCCAGAGTACTTTAAGAGCTGTTACATCACAATCCTTACAGCTTGTTTTAATAAGGACGTGTTATTACTAACTTTTTTTCTATTTCTTTGATTTCTGCCAGGAACTTCACTAGCTGTACTTTATGTAACTGCAAATGTAGTAGTTTTTGTAACAGTTACTTCGTAGGCTGCTTAATCTAATGTATGGCCAGCAACGTGTAGCAGACCTAGATCCAGTTGTCATTTTCTGCTTTCTTAGTACAGAATCAGTAGAGAAGGAGATCATACAGGAACCATCATGCTTTGACTTAGGCAAAAGGGAATATATTGCATCAGTGTGGTGTTTATCAAATATTGATAAGAACCTTCTAAAGCAAAGATTGTATTGTGGCAGTATTTTTTGCCTTTTGGTTAAAATTAACTGGCACTTACAGGACTGGGAATTGTATCTATTGTATCACAGAGGAATGGACTGAAAGGGGAAAGGTTCTGTGATGGTGACCTTTCACAGAAGTGACTGTGTTTGTTCACATTGCTTCCTGTGTATTTTTTTCTTTTTTTCATTTTCTCTCTGCCTATACAGGAAGGTTTTGAAAAGTGCAGCTGACAGCACTGTTCTGGTAGCAGTCCAAGTCAGTGAACTATCTCTACTTTGTCATGTAAAATATCTGACTTTACAAACTGTAACTGACTTGACAGCATACGCTGAAGTGGGTGGACTGAAGTAGGAAGATTCTAGGACCTTAAGCAGCAGAGTTTAAGCAGGCCATGGACATAGAACTACAGAGAGATTTCCAGTCTCACTGATGACATTCTCCCACATTTCTATTGCCAGTTGCTTTTTCCAGTATGCCTTTTACACCAGAATTTTGGACAACTTCTTCCTGAATTATAAGCGTGTTGAATCCAAACCTCTACTTAAGAATAATTTTTCTGTACTTCCTAAAGTCAGTGTTTTGTCTCTGGTTCTGTACCATTTATAAAGTACTCCTTGTGGGCTTTTGTGACACAAGAGCTGTTGGATAGTTTGTTGAAAGTGGTCTTGAATGAAAAGTTACTGAAGTTGCCATGCTGAGTTTTTAATTTTAGAATTCAGTTGATTGTATCTAGTATCAGTGGCATGTTTCAGAAGGCTTTGCATACATACTTCTCTGTCTAAATGTGATGAAGCTACAGTGCCTACCATGTTTTCCTTGTTACTTTTAGTGAAGGTAGATTAGGTAATGAAGGTAGATTTATATAGGTATTTTAGCTTAGCTTTAGATTTATTTAGGTATTTTTAGCTCATAATAGCATATGAAAACTGAGAGGCTTTAAAAATATTTTGAGCAGTTATGAAAGCAGTAGTAGGAATCATTTTAAACTGTTTCTAGTCAGCCTGCACATGTGTCTGTTAAACTGTTCAGGAGGTGTATGCAAGTGTTATTGTATGCACCTGTAATTGCCCATTAGAAGTTTAGATGAGTATAATTAAGTTTATGTGCAGTTTTGCATATGCAGAAGTGTAGATAAGGCTAAATATCAGGTCTGGTAAATGTTAAGCTTGTATCCTAATTTCGACTGTGTCGATTTTACAAAAAATAAAGTTTAAATATAGAAGTAGTAAAACCTTGAAAACAGTGGGACTGTTTGAACAGGTAGAGCACAAAAAGAATAAGAATGGAAGTTTATCTCTCATAATTTTATCACATGCCTTTTTCTTTGTGCAGAGCATAGCAAGACAGAAGTTTTCCATCTGTAGATTATCACTTTGCTTTCCACCCTGTTTACATCAAGATGAAAAGTACCATCTCACTGGACTCTTTGCTGATGATAAGTATAGGAGGCCATGGACTAGAAGTAGGTTATATAGTCTTATATAGTTTATATTCACTGTGGATTAAAGGAAAAGCTGGTGTTCGGGCATAATATGATATGTCTGGTAGGAAAGAAAATATTTCCAAGAGTAGCGGTATGCCAGTTCATACAGCACTTGCAGATGGCATATGTTCATTGCCAAAGTAGAAACAAATGGGTAATGGATATTTATTTATGTATAGCATCACAAATAAGGGTAATTGATTAGTTTGTAGAAACCTCTGGAAAATTTACTGTTGAATTAATCAATTACAATATGTCAGGGGTATGCAGTTGTGGAAGGAAAGGAGATGAGTAAAAGGAGATGAGAAAATGACAGGAGATAAGTAAAACTGCATTAGTTTTCTGATTAGTTGGGAGAGGTTTGAAAGATGATGCTGAGATTTTGACGTACTGAAAAAAGGGGGGGGGGGGTTCCAAGCATAGAGGTAAAAATAAAATAAATAAGAAAATATTTGCATCTTTCTGGTGTATTTTTAGTTACTGTTGCTAATGGAAACTAAAAGCATTTTTTCTTCTGTGCATACTAGCCACAGTTTTGTTAGCCTCTGCAATGGTTTGTCCAATACCTAAAAGTAAAATCTCATATTTTTGTTTGATTTTATTTATTTCTCTGTTTCAGCCTCAGTTATTTCAACACAGAACATGACAGATATTTCTGTATTGGATCAGTGGAAGAAAAGTTTATCTGTGGAGGATTTCCTGGAAAAGTCAGTAACCTTAACTTAAAAACATGCACAATTCCTTTGGTATCATTCAAGTACTTTGTGAGTCATACGCTAATGATGACAACAGTATAGAAATGTTTTCTGTCAGTTGTAAGCATGCAATGCCTGAAGCTGTGTTAGCGAACAGCTTGAAGATGCTTTTTTCACTAAAAGTGGTACTATATTTTTATGGAGTTCTTTGCTTTCTTACCTAACTTTTTAAATTGACCTTGCAATATATTTCTGCCCTTAGGGAAGGTCCCTGAAATCTGTGCACAATCATAAAAGTAAACCATAAGGACATTTTTCCTCCTATCCTCGTTAAAAAGGCAGTTATCTCGTCTAAAGCCTATTTTAAAAGGCTACTTATAAACCTTTAAAAAGGTGTCAAGGGAAGCTAGAAAAAGTCAAACTTACATTACAGTGATAGGAGATAGAAATATTTATTTTAAAATTCAAATAATAGCAATGGAAATGTCTAATATGGCAGCATAATATGAAAATTGTATTGTCTCTGAAATACAGAGTTCATTTTAAAAACAGGTCTGCAACTCGACCTTCATAGTCTGCATAGAACATGAAAAAAAGTGTTTCCATGAAACTGGTAAATCCTGTGAATTTCTGCTCTCAAAATTTTGTCAGTCTGAAAGAAATGGGGAAATTATATTTGTGGTTTTACAGACTAGACTGAAATCTATGTTATCTTCAGAACTGCATAAAAAATAAGCTTTGTGAAGAAGAAAACTTGTGGTTGCAGAATTAAGTAGTCATATTTAGGAAATGTCAACGCCGTGCTTGCCCATACCTTACGGTCACACTCTGCTATGATTTTCCTGTGATACTGTCTTTAATTACATCACTACATACTATTTTTTCTGTATAATCCTCTCCTCATTCATGGAACAGAAATGATCAAGCTCATGGAATTGATCAGAGCCATGTAGTGAATGAGAATGTTGTCTATAAGATTATGCCTCTGTTGTAGCAATGGAGAGATGCCTTGTTTGTATATGTGGTATTGCATGAGAAGGAAGTGTGTATCTCTTCAAAACAAAAATTCATTATTTCAGATAACTAATATCCAGAAGATAACTGGAATAAAAGGACATACATAGCAGGGTATCTGGAAGAAGATCTTTACCCTAAATTTGAAAGGACTGATAACTCCCTTAATGTTCATCTGGGTAATTCTTGGGTCATATGATAATGAAGATAATAGACTCTGGAGAGGTTGTCTTTTCTTGCTAGTATGCAGTTCATGGGGCTTCGTTAAGGAAGCTGAATGCTCCCTGGGGAATTGTTTATATTTTTGGCGCTGTCAAAATTCCTGTGTGGTTTTGGGTAAGTCACTTGAACCAAAAGCTCCACAGTGATCCATTGAATGTGATTCTCTTATTTTCTGGAAGACTCAAAGACATGTGCTTATGACTGAAGTTGACTGGAGCAGTGCTTGAACACTGAAAGTTCTGTAAAAATGCCAAGTGCTTTCAAAGACCAGGGGTTTAATGTCTCAGGTTGGGCACCCATCATGAGTACCGTGGCCCTGTTTTAGAGAATAGAGATTATAATATTATCTATTTTTATGAGAATCTTGTGAAGATTAATTAAATTATTTTCTATTTTTCTTTCAATGCTTTTTGAGATATCCAAGAAAAAATTAATATAGTTGTTTTCGGTCTGGTATCTGTTAAATGGCCTATAGCCATATGCTGAATAGTGAAGATAATAATATTGGATAATTTTCATTATTGGGTAAGTCGGCAGATTTGTAGAAAAAAAAGTCTATGTGATCACAATTATGCCAAATGCAGTAGCCGGTAAGGCATAACATGCTGTCAGTCTGTAAGTAGAGTCAAAGTCAGGTTAGAAGTTCTCTAACATTTCAGTGAACTTCTAACTTCTTTTGAACTTCTAACTTTCTTTTGACAGGGATTTTTAAAACAATTTCCTTTCTTTTTTCTTTTTTGAAAAAGAAAAAACAAATAACTGGAAAATATTCTCAGGTTTGGACCTTTTCATCCACTGAACTAGTCTTTACCCTCTGAACACAGTAGTGAGCTGAATATTTTATTAGGTATCACAGGAAGATAAGAGTGGGTTTCCTGTCGCTTGCATTCTTTTCCTGGCTTATTGATGGGAAATACACTCTGTAGGCTAACAACCATTCTGCCTCATATCATTCCTCCTCCTCCAGGGAGTCTGTTCTCCCTCTCTCCTTCTCCACCCTATCTCCCCACAGTTAACTTCTCTCTTTGCAATATTCATCCTGGTTTCATACCTATTTGTATCTGTGATATCTCTGTCCCCTGACTTCTTCCACTTCCATCACTCCCATTCTTCCAGTCCTACCCAATTACTTCTTTTTCTCCCAGTCTCTTTTCCCCATATATTTCTCAAATATCTTTCTCATTGATGACAGTACCATAAGTACTGAAAATTTTCCTAAAATAGGACCGTGGTTGTGAAGCCAAAGTCTGGAAAAGTAAAAGGAAATTGAAAAAAGTTTTTTATAAAAGTGTCAGGCAATGTTACTGATCAACTGTGTGACATGCAGAGATGGGACAATAAATTTTGAGATTATATTTCTAGCTGATAATTACCATTTTTATGAATGATGTTACTGTTGGTGAAGAGATTAGAGAAAAGTACTTGTCAGGTGTTTTTATTTTTCTTAGTGCATTTTGAGCACAAATGTAATCAGTTCCTCTGCTTTCTTTATATATAGTGAGATGCACTGAGTTCCTTCTTCCTTCATGATGTTCTGGTCATGCTCTTCTTAGTAAAGGTTTAGAACTGCTGATAACTCCCACTGAGTATATTTGTAGTAGACTTCTACCTGAATCACTAATGTATGAAAAGAAATGGAACAAGAGGACATGCTTAGTATGATATATAGTACTGTGATACATACTAAAAACAGGGTACAATTTTAGGGTCTGATTGCTGATATTATCCTCCAGATAAGATCAGCTACCCTAGACCCCATTACTCATCGGATTGCTCGTTGGCTGTATTTGGCCTGCATAAAACATAATACATAATACATAGGATGTAGAGAAAGACTGAAATGTGTATATACACCACACTGTTTGTGGTAGGGGAGGGCTGTGGAATATGGCTCATCCTTGCCAGTGAAATAATGGCCTTCCCACTTGACAGCTGCTATTCAGAGGTACTTCCTGGGAAGTCTTTATGAAGTCAGCATAGACTTGATGGAGGATCAGTACAAATGAAAGAAAAGTTGTGTAGCTTGACTCTTTATGCTCCCTATTTGCACTGTGTGTGTGCCACCTGCACTCCCATATTATGCTGTGTCTTCACAGTTGCATAGCTTTGCCTCCCTTCTGCTCCCCATTCAGTTTGGGGCTTGTCATCACAGAATAAGTTGGCCAAGGAGTTAAAAGACTGCTAGTAACACTGAAATGAGCGAGTGTTTTGAATAGTTTCTGTTGATCTTTGGGTGATATTCTCAAAATGGGTTATACATTTCTTTAGGTTATTTACACTTATTTAGCTTCATACGAGTTTTATGCTGCTCAGAATGATGGAGGTGGCTCTGTCTTCTTCATTTTCTGCCTCTCCTCTGATTTTAGGTGTGTTCTTAGGCCTTTTAATTGTTCACAATTTTTGAGGGTTGTGCATGTGAAACTATGGTAATGGTTAGGGTATACAGGCAAGCTGTGGGAAATTCAAGATGAATACCCATCTTTACTGGAAAGTATTAAAACAAATTCCTTGGAGAATATTCCTTCCTCTCCTTAAAAGAACCATAACTAGACTATTATTCCCATATATCGGATTGGGTACTTTAACGCCTAATAAAGGATTTTGGATGTCTCTCCAGGGGTTATTTGACTAACATTATTGAATTGGCTACATTTTAGATGCTTAGGTCCTCCTTCGTATCTTCTCTGTAGGCTTGCAGTAGTAAGTGAAGAAATGTTTGAATACCTTTAACAGGTTGGACTTGAAGCAGTAAATCTTCCCAAACATTCAAGTTATAAAGTGTGCACATTGCATGAAAGTTGGGCTAATTTTAACTGATTAACATGAAAAGTGGAAAATAAAAAATTATGTAAATAATAATAAAAAGAAGGCCAGTTTTGCAGAGCTGCAGAGATTTTATTGATTAAAATCAGAGATTAAAATCAAAGTAAAAAATGAAGTTACTTGTTTAGGTTGCCAGAAACAACCTGGGAATATTATTTTGGATTCTCGCATTTGAATAGCTTAACTGAAAATATTTGATTATCTTTTCAGTTTTTAAATCAGACCAGTGTGCATCAACGTAACCAGGACATTACTGCATTTTTAAAGAAAACTATTTAGATTTTGAAAATTTATGACAAAAATGTAATTACAAAGTGAATTGTGCCTGAAATAATTCTGCATTCTAATCAGCTTGAGTTATAGAGTTGGACTAATACCAAAACCTATATTGAAGAACAATTTAAATTACAGTCTAACTTTACAGAAAAAAATTAGAGTTATTACCTATAACCAGTTCTCATCTCTACACCTTCACAGAGTGAGAAATGTATGAGTTTACTGCAGAATCCATGCAAAGTTATCTCCCAAGACATTGTCTAAACTAATAACATTAACAGAAAAAGAAATCCTCCAGGAAGTTATTCTACAGACGCAGTGCAGTTGACTGCACTACGTCAACAGTGAGCAATCTAAGAATCAGTTAGATGCCATCTCAGGGGAAATTAAATGTCGGTAATGAAGAAGTTTTGTTAAACCAAATAACATTTACTTTTCAGCAAATTACTCTTTGTGCCTATTGCTTTAGCACTCAGATTAGTTATTTGTACCATCTACATAAACCTGAGGAAAGCAGTGTCTGTATTAGTCTCCAGTTATGGAAAAAATTAGGTGATTTCAATTCATATATTTTAAAATTAAGTTGACTTAGTTTATGTACCAGTGAAAAATTAACTGGAATCAGACTGGGAAGTAATAGCAGGAGCTAAATTTAGGAAGAAATGATGTGTTTGTGCTTCAGGTGCTTTGCATTCTGTTTAAGGTAAGACAATATAAGTAAATTACTTTTGACTAATTTATAATAATATAAGTAATTCTTCACAAATCCTTCTAAGTATCCTTGGTGTGGGACATAATATACTAGCATGCATTTGAAAGCCAAGAAACACAAAAAAAAGAGAGGAATGAGCAGTAAATACAGTAAGTGATTATTTGGGGGTATTTAAAAACTAACCTATAGTACATGCTATTCAGTAGATTTACTGCTAAGAAGAAAAAGGTGGTGAATAATGTGATAGGTAAATTTAGCAAAACACCTAATTCTTTTTCCTAGTCAAAATACAAGATGACAGGAAACAAGCAAGATGCTGTAATTTTTTCCAATTTGGATAGAGACAAGTACTAAAAATGTTCTGCTGTTGTCATTTAAAGCAGTGGTAGGAGTAGTGTTCACTGTTGGATATGGCCTACAGGAGAACTGTCATTTTGCAGTCATGCAAAAGTAGTATAGCTGTCTGGTTAGAAGATTCTAGACCTATTTATATTTTGGCATAATAATTATAAAAGTATGTGCCAAATTTGATACATAATATCTGATATAAAATAGGATTATAACTGAGTGCAATGTCTCCTTTGCGTTGCTTCTCATCATGAGGTTCAGTACATCCTGTTCTAAGAATCTGCTCATAACTTTGCCCTGTTATAACAATATAGATGCAAGTTTTCACTACAAAATGCAGTGGTTTTGCAGATTTTTTATATTTTTCTCTGTGTCTGTAAAAATTTAGCTAAGGATATTAAGAGAAATGAAGGCATTTTGCCATAAACTTGTCAACTTGATGCTTTTGATTTGCGGTTTGTGTGAAAAATGTCCTGCATGCCATCTAGTGAGGAGTGTAAGTGGGAATGACTAATCAAAGACATCGATGAATTGAACTGATATATTAGGGAAACTGTTTCAAAGTACCAGGCAGCCTGAAAATATCTTCACGGAGAATCTGAGAAACAAAAGGAGGACAAAAAACAAGTGGGAGAAAAATGAGGAGGAGACACAGGCTGTTTAGGCGAGGATGAGAGGGGATCTGGCAGTCAAAGAGACAAGGACTGGAGGTGGGTCTGTAATTCTTAGAACGTGCCAAATGACTTTAGCTGGCTAAACACCATTGTTGCTAGCTGGGTACCTGCATTCAATTGCCAAACTCAGCTGTCCATATTTTAAAGCTACTCCTGAAAATTTTACTTTATATCATAAATATCTAATTTGTAAAGCTACACATGTTAAATATGATGTGGCGCGTTCTGTCGTCAAAACACTGTACAAGCATAGCTTTATTATTTGAACATAAGTTCTGTATTTAGTGAAGTTTGTCATTTAAAGTATTTGTCACTTTTCCAGTATGGTCTTATTAAGGTCTTAGCTCTAGAAAGTGCTACCCTTATGGTCTCTGCTCAACAGCTCACTTACACATGAACTATCTATAAAACTGTAGGGAGGCCCATTGATTTCAGTCAGGTCAGCCCCTAAGTAACTTGCAATGGTTTTCTAAGGTCCTTGGATTTTCAAAGGCTTATACCATGTTAAAGTTTGAACATTAATTGTTATCAGTACTACACAGATATTACGCGTGAACTGTAATGCTTGTAGTTTCAAAGTGACTTCTGGTCTGTTTACTGCAGTGTAAAGTAGTTGATTTTTTCAAAAATATGCAGCAGAGATTCCTCACTATTGCCAGCTAAATCTGAGGTTTTTATACTGAAAGTCAGATGTGTATTCAATACTTGTATTCTGATTTACATATTAGGAGTTCAACCTCCAGATGTTTAGCAAATAGCAAGATCGTGTAATACAAAGAATTATTAGGACACTGAGTAAATCAATAGAATGCACAACTGAGTAATCAGTATATGAAGTTCAGTAAGTACATACTTAGGAGAAAATTGGGGTTCTTTAGAAATGTCAGCATTCATCAGTCAGAGTCAGTCTATTGTCCAGTTAATTTTTAAGGGTAATATAGCAATATCATGAACCATATTTTTATCATCCAATTACAAATATTTTGGCCCAATGCATAATTAGCCCAATACTGTGATTTTTTTCCTGTAGTCAAAAGATCTTGCTGTTTAACAACCAGTTTTTCTTCTTGATAAATAATAGTAATATTGAAATTAACATGAAAAGTAAAGGGAAAACTGAGTGTTTTGTTTCTTCATTTATACTGTCTTTTCTCTGACCACCACTGCTGCTGTGCTTTCAATTTCTGCATAATGTTTGAAACCTGGATATATGTGTAACCAAGCAACAAATTTTTGTCGTAAATGCTATGATTTTGTGGGTTTGGTGCCTTTTTTCAGCCATTATCCTTTTGTTCAATTTTGTGCTGAGGTGAAATTTGAGAAGCTTTATTTCTTGGACAAAAATTAAACAAAAACATTTAATTTGACCATAGAGATGCAATCTAATGAATAGTGATAGCAAGTGTAATTTCCAGTCTTTTCCGGTGAAAACAGTGATTATCAAAGTTCTTAGAGTATCTTTTTTCAGTACAGCTGTTTCACTGAGGAGTCAGGGAAGTCAACTTTTATCTTACAGAAAGTATTCTTAGAATAACTTAAGTATCAGAATTTTTTTCTGCTTTTTAGGAAACCTATCTCTTGTATAAAGTTCCATATTAATAAGGAATTAATAGAAGTTATTCCAAGTTCAAATCCCTGTTCTCAGACTGACTTAGAAGCATCTTATTTACTAATGAAGAACATTTATAAAGAAGAATTCACTGAAGACGAATATTTAAAAACTGACTGTGCCATCGAACTTAAAGAACAATATCAAGGTAAAGTGTTTAATTTACTGTTTTCTAACTTTTTATGATGTCAACTTGATAACTTCCCTAATTTTTAGTACAGGATTCATAGACATTGAAGAGATGTTTTGGGTGACCGCATCCTTTGCAATTTCAGTAGTTATAACCTTTTAAGAGGGATTTAGTCTGTGGAGAAGCAGGGCTTGTCTGAACAGTGCAAGATAGATGCAAGCCAAAAGAAATTTCAGGCTGTTTAAGCATACAGCAGGTGTACAAAAAGAATCATGATAAATAGACCTTGTTGGGCATTGATTAAAATGGTCATGATCCTTTTTAGTTCGATAAAATTAGATCCCTGTTGCATGTTCTTTTACCATATAAAGGAGGGAAAGGATTAAGCAGTTTTGGCTTTATTGCTGGATGAAGATAGTTCAAATTGTGTAGTGTTCCTTTGTGTTTTCTGAAATGTTCTGATCAGTAGCACCCTAATGGATAGAAAAAATTCTGATCACAGAAACCAAAATGTTGAGAAAGCGCTTGATTCAACTATACTACAGCTTATTATTCCAAACTATCTTTTTTAAAAAAAAAAAAATGAAGGGTTTGGTGGGAGGGGTCCTACCTCTAAATAGATTAGTATAGAAAAGGAAAGTAATTTAATCATTTACTAAGAGCTTTGTTCCTCAATCACACAGGGGAAACAGCTCGTTCTTGATACAACATTGTACAAGATAACATTTACTAGAAACATAGTATCAATAATACAAGTGTATTATAGTTAATAATTGAAAGACAGTAATCTTAATTCATCAGAATAAGTAATTTCTGATGTTTTTCCTAAAATAGGCCCATGGCAGAAAAAGAAGGATATTTATTGTTGTTCAAGGTCTCAATAATTGATTAAAGTTCTGTATATAAGATATCTTTACAAAGAGTATAAAAGGAATTCAGATGGTTTTCCATTTCTTAGTTTTTACTTTCTTAGAAACAACCTCTAAATTTCCACTGATAAGAGTCTCTGGAAGAAAAAAAAAAAACATGAAATTCATAACACATTTTGTATTTTTAGAGTTATAGATAAATATAATTACAGTGCTTAAACAAAAGTAAATATGCAAGCTAAAGAGACTAGATTTTCCTTTTCTAAGAGTATATTAAACTGTTCCCTGTTTTGTTGACTAGTTTATTGGATTAACAAGTCAACAAGTATCTATCAAAGTAACTAGTATATTACTGCAAAATTTTTTCTAACTTACTGTTATATTCAAGAAGTAAAAAGTAAAAGTAAAGTAAAAAAAGTAAGTAAAAGCCAGTTAAATTTTGAGGGGAGTCTTTATTATGACATTATTAAAAGCTGCCATTTTGAAAGATTTGCAAGTTATTTTGTCTTATTTGAGAGCCTGTTACTTAATGCATGCTAGTCTGCTGGCAGCACAAAACCAAGTAGGTTTCACTAAAGGCATTAAGATACATACAGAGAATGCCACAATGTGGAAATTCACTGAAAGGTAAAAATAATTAGAACTGGGGTATTATGGGCAATATGACATAGTTATCCAGTCTTGTTTTAAAAGCATGTATAATACGAAATTAAGAACGATAGATAGAATTTGAATGATAACTTGAAATTGGTATTTCTAATAGAGGAAGGCTAAGTTTTAATTCTAAATAACTTCATTTATTAGTGCAGGGTTTTTTTTATACCTGCTTGTGCATATTAAAATGTTTCATGGTTATTCCCATTAATATAACCCTGTGCTTCCTTTCAGAGACCAAAATCAATTTCTTGAGTCATTTTACTTTTTGAGATGTAGTATATGAAAGTAATACATAAAACAAAACAGTCATAGCACTGCATATGATATGAAGTTTCTTGTTTAAAACAAAGTTTTTTCCAGTAATGTTGTGAAATTTGGCAAATAGGTTGTGCTTACATTTAAAATGTAGCTACTAAATTATTACTAGACTATAGTGGCAAACAACTGTAAGCGAGTTAAAACTGTGAAGTATGCCCAAGCAAATAGAATGGACAAGCTGAAAACTAAATTTGGTTCAGTCATTAACGTAGATTTCTAGACTTCTTCCCAATGTATGTCTCTTTAAATTAAATTAGAAACAAGCTCCCAATAATTCATGTGCAGTTCATAGTCCTTCTGTTTTGCATAGGCTGCCTGTTATGTGTAAGGGGTCACACTGGAATGACTACCATCTTTGTACTGTCTAGCTCCAGCTAAAGCTCAAGAACGTTACCATTGCAGTAACACGTGACAACGCTACCAATAAGGCCCCCGTTCAAACATGAGTTATAACTGATAAAGTACTTGAGCT
Source organism: Apteryx rowi (assembly GCF_003343035.1). Lineage (NCBI taxonomy): Eukaryota > Metazoa > Chordata > Aves > Apterygiformes > Apterygidae > Apteryx > Apteryx rowi. The sequence continues at coordinate 887,761 of NW_020448108.1, read as the reverse complement.
CATGCTTAAGCCCATTAAAGTTCTTTTCTTACTCTTTGATGAGCAGATGCTTCTGAATCAGAAGTGTGTGATACTAATGCCTTCAAGTTACAATTCTGAAAAATAAGTCTATTTTTAGGTGCAATTACACCTCCTAAAATCAAGAAGTGGCAACTGTGAGTTTAATTTTGTATTGGTTTCTAACACTGTCATTTGTGAATCTGTAGTTTTAGCTATTGCTCCAGTTGTAAAATTCTGTATCAGGAAAGCAGTTAGATATGTGATTGTATCTATTCCTTTTCAAGAGGGCAGTTGAGTACCTGCTTAAGTGCATTCCTGAGTAGACATACTTTCCTGAGGTGGGATGTAAGAGGTTAAATGTGTTAAAATTAACAAAGAAATGCACTAATTAAAATGTTTGAATCACATTAGAGTAATATTAAGACTAACTGAAGAGAAAAACAGTCCCTTTTCATACATTTCAAATAGTAGAGCCACTTACAATAAAAACTTACACAAATTAATATAATCAAAAATTAATAAAAGCTATAGCTAAACTGGGATTATAAATGCAAGTCAAAAGCAAAGTTATATGCCTTATTTGACCTGATTTAGTGTTGCCATGTTAGAAGTCATCCTGCTTTCTTTGAATTAACAAAAATGAAATGAGGAAGAAATTATAGAAGATATTTTTTGTAGACAACACGATCAAATTAATGATACTGAAGCAATTTTTATTTTCTGAATAATTTTAGTGCTAATTTTGCAACTACAATTTACATGAATATTGAAGTGCTTCTACACTGTTTTCCTGGTTGCCTTAAGAAAAGAAAGAAGTACAGATTCAGGACCATGTAATTTGTACTAGAAAAGATGGTATATTTCTTTACTGGGAGGTATTCTAAGCTTTGTTGGCCACTATAAGTTTTAGTAGCCTCCCCTGAACTAGTCATTTCATTAAACATAGGCATATTATAGCAAGGCATGTATTTTTGAACTGATAAATTTCCTTATGGGGAACTGTTTGTGTTATGCAACATAAAATTTCTAAACAGTTTGAGGGGCCATATTGGGTGTCTATCATTTCCAGCTACTAGGAAGGAAAGCAGGAATATTACAGATATGAAGTCATCTAAGGAATGAAGGAGGAATGTGGGAATCAGGAGGCTTTCAAGTTAGTAAAAGAAAAGGGAGTTCTTTACTCTCCTTCTGTACCTTTTCAGTGTAAGTAAAGGGTTGGAAGTGTAAAGGAGTGCATCAAATATTTGTGATTCCTTCCTCTATCAGTTTCTGTCTCATGGAGGGTAGCAATCTGAATTCAAAAGAAATTTAAGTCCATAATTTTATCTTTATTGAAATCATACTAGTTTGTCACCCTCTATATTTTTTGACTCTCTGTTTTTTAAATAAATTGATCACTATTGCAGAATTGCAAAATTTATGTTTAGGTTTAGATATATGGCTGTATAGTACAGACTGCTTCGTTATTGGCTTTTGGAGTGTGCAAGCCTGTCACAAGTGGCACTGAACTAAGTTACTCAACCGAAACGTACCTCAAAATTTTCTTTAGGATAGGTTGATAATGCAAACAAGGGAGTGACAAGAAATTAACTTTTCTTTTTAACAAGTGTTACATATAACAAAAGAGGAAGCAGACGACAACCAGAGCTTATTAGATGAGCTATTGGAAATCTAGTCTTTGTTGCATTTACAACTTAAATTGTAAAACATGTAAAGTAAAAAAGTTACTGTTGTGCTAATATTTATAGCATTTCAATAGCTGTTCAACAATTATCTTTATTCTGGTAATGCTTATTATTTTTATACTGTTTACTAATGTATTTTATTTATTTCAGATTTATATGTTGGAGATGAACTTGTTTTTGTTGATAATCTTGAAAATTATGGTAAAAAACTCCCTAATTTATATGCCCTTCTGGACAGGCTACAGTTTTTTTTAGTGAAAGATCCCCTTTTAAATTCTGAAGGACAGAAATTAACAGAAGAGAGCATTTTCAGGTATATACAAAATTGCTGTATATTATTTAACATAAATAATAATCTCTGTGTAATACCATTAACATTTTAAAATCTTAACTTCTGTTAGATGTTAAACAATTTATTTATATTTGCAATGAGTAAAGATTTTAGCTTTTCTTCTTATATAGAAAAAATGAGCAGGATGGAATTTATATACACTATTAAAGAAAATTTAATAGATCAAATAGTGTAATTTTTAGGTTTTGTAACTGTCAAATGCGATCAAGATTTTAGTTTTGGAGTGCTGAAAAATGCTTATCTTTAAAGAACCTTCATCAGACTGACTAATGCCTTATTGGTAAAATGCCACTAAATTTAGCAGGACCAGGAATTTGCCCAAGTTTGCATGTTCCTTCTTCCTCTCCTGTCTGTCCTCTTTCAGTAGATCCATGCTTTTACCCTGGTGAGTTCTAGTTCTTCAGGTTCAAATTTTAATTATAATTGTTTTTGTTAAATTGATTGAATTTAATTGAAATGTGGCCTTTATGTCATGGATTTGAACAAACTGGTACATTAAAACAGATATAAATGTGGCTAATATTTTGTAAGTATATTCATCTGTGTATATATGTTTTGACAAACTCTGGCTAAATTTTGTGCTGATTTACTCTTGCCTGAATGACCTATATAAATTCCTTTGCATTTGATAAGGTTGCATGTCTCTCAGGCAAGGCAAAGCAGAATTTAATTTTGTACCTATACAGTAGTAGAAATGGGCAGGGAGAGGGAAGGAGAATGACGACTTTTTTTCATGAGTTCTGATCTTGCAATGCATGCCAGGCATAAGGCTACATGCACATGGTAGAGTACTCCCACAAAAATGTTATGATCCAAATTCTACAGTAACTTGCAGAATTGCTAGTTACAGGAGAAAAAATGCTAGTATAATCCTCTACACAAATTGTTTTGACCTTCTGCTAATCCACTTCTTACTGGCAAAGCCACCAGCCTTTTTGAGATGGGAGTCTGAATCTCCTAGTGGAACATGCAGGGAGATGCATTCTTTAATCAGACAAACTTCTGCTGAAAATAAATTTGGATGAGAATCCCATGGCTAGACCTTGAACAATTTATGCTCTTCAATCTATAATATTCCTTCAGTAAAATAGAGGTTCCAGGGACTTACGAGGAAGCTATCCCAGTGAAAAGTGATTCTTTTCATAGTTTCAGTGTTTGTTATGGCCACTAGAAGCAAGCCCAATAAGAGGGTTTCCAGCAGTCTCTGAAAGTCTTCAGACCTGTCCTGCTGCTTGTAGCCTAGTTTTTCAGGGCAAGAAATAGCCTGCCTCCAAAGTTTTTCTTGTTGGCATTTTAAAAGTTTTATCAGTTTAATCAGTGAAAATATTTTTTATTTGTTATTTTAATAAATAGTGAGTATACTCTGCCTTGTTTGATGCTGAATGATTTCTAGAAACAGAAAGTTCAGAAATATGGAATGATATGAATATTATAGATAATACAAACTTTTTATATAGTAGAAAAAATTTGTTTTAGAAGAAAATAAGATCTGAAGCTTTTGTACGAAGAGTTTTGACATGACAGGGAACTTAAATGTTGGGCCAGTGAACAAGTTTAATACTCTTTTGTATTCTTTAAGGACAAGTCTCAATATTAAATTGCTATGCTTGTACAATTTTCTTGAAAAATTATTTCATTTAGTTATACAGCTCATTGCAGCATGTCTTGGAATTGTTTTCCTAGAAAACCATGGATTTAAAAAAAGAACTTCCCATATATATAATTATCAATCTACTGTTAAAACTTTTAATCTTACATATGAAATAATAAAGAGAAGTCACTTGCTTTATTTTATGATCTTTTAAAGGAAATGTTTTACATTCCAAAATAAAATGGAGATGCAGGAGAGTAAAAAAGAATTGCAGGGAATTAAAGAGAACTTCAGTCCAATATCTTTAAAAGATGAAGAGGTATTACAAAGTTGTTTCTTGCCAGTTACATTATTGATTATTATGCACAAGTGTTTTTTCATCTGCAAGTCATTTTACTGAATTCTTTTCATACTTGCCAAATATTTGAAGCCTTCCTATTTCTCAGATAAAAAGCCACTATTATTATATGCATATTTTTAATTCCTGGATGCCTTTGTTATGAATCACCACTTCAGTCAGCTGTTTCTGCTGGGATCTGATGTACTGGCATTTTTATGTAAGTACCATTACACTAAGAGTAGAAATAAACCAGAATAAAAAGTCATGATGTGTGCAAGGGAAAGGGAAAGTCCTGGTACATTTTTGGGGACTATGTTTATATAATAGATATATAAAATATATATGTGGGTTTTTTTGCTCCATTTTTCAAAATTCTGCCCAAAAATGCACATTGAGTCACATTATGTTTCTACAGTGTTACCACTATGGAGGAATAGTGGGGCTCAGGAAATACTGAGAAGAATTCTGAGAATCAGAACTATCCTCAGAGTATTTATAATGAGTTTATTCAACATAACCAAAAAATTATCACAGTCATAGTCTCACACTGCTGGGGAAATGTATTTTGGTGCCAGTAACAGTGCTGATAACATGATCCAGTTTTATACCAGACTTTCAGTAAAATAAATGAGGATTTTGCTTGATGGGAACTGTAAGTTCAGATCCGCTCTTCTTACTCCACTTACTCATTTTGAAATATTGTAACATTATTTTATTTTATTCTATTTTATTTTTTCTTTGTCTTGAACTAAGCTTTGTTTATACTGCATGCACGTCATATGACATTGTTCTTAAAAGCTCTTAGATCAGTTTAGAACTAAGCTATTTCAAGATTTTAAAAAAGCTGAAACTCTACAGTAGCATCAAGAGAAACTTAGAATTTACTTACCCATTGTGTTGTGATTAATATTTTTCAGTATTCAATGTTGCCTCTTGAGTTAGAAGTCTACAGAACAAGCAGATCAGAAATCAATATTCCATCACACTTGGAACTGAAAGAGTTGTTAAAATTAGCTCCAGAAACTATGGGTGATGAAGCCACATGTGAAGAGTTGATCAAAGGAAGTGAGAGCTAGTTTTCTTACATGCCTGACCTGATTTTACTCTCATTTGAGCAAATTTAGCACAATCTAGCTCTTTTGCTTTCAATTCACTTATAATTTACATCATAATTTATAGTCTGTCAAATGAGAATTTCTGTGTATGAAACTATGAATTTTGCTGTACCCAGATTTCAGAGTATTAGAAATGTCTCCTCAAATAGCCAAGAGGAAGTGATCTGTTTGCTGCACGGTTCAGTCCAGGGTTATGTTGTAATCTTGAAGTCAAATGTTACATGAGCCATAATTCCTAATGTCCAGGCCTCCATGAAGACAATAATTTAGTGTTATGTTTTCTTATCTGTGCTTAAATTTACTTCCAGAGATATACCCAAGAGGATTATATGCAATATAGTTATGCCATATAAATTGCATGTAATGGCAATTGCTTGTAAATGGCTTCTAATGACATTGTAATAGCAAAAGCCAAAGCAGGTTTCTAGAAGAAAAAGGTTAAATATTTCCGTGGATAATCAGAACATTCTAAATTACAGTAGTCATTTCTTTAAAGGACTTTAGGAAGTTACTAACTGCTTCTACATTACAGACTAGAAGTACATCCTTAATGACAGTTATTGGCTATTGAATTTATATCTAAAGCAGTATCTTGTATAGTTAAGAGAAAAAGACATTGAGATTTTAATTTTGACAGAAAAAACAGCTTGGTTTTAGCAAACAAGTGAGTAAAGGCACTTCTTTGGTGGACAGGAAGCAGGTAGTGTTGCTCAAAGAAGCAAGATTCATGCTTTTAAATATGTTGGATACATGCTGAATTCTGCTACTGCTAGGGCAGCAGTTTTGGGTAATCAAGTCACGTATTAAAGATAAGACAAAACTTCAAAAAGCGTTTGGATATTTGACTAAGGCAGTTCCATGTGCATTCGTCTGATATATTTAGTACATACATACCATGTTCCAGTAGTAACTAAGCCAAATGACTCTACCTCTACTGCAGAGGTTTGGGGATTTTGTGTGCAGACTCCAACCTCTTCCTTTTTGTTTTGTTTTTGTCCTTTTTAGTAGCAAAAAAAAAAAAAAAAAGCATGGACAAACTCCTAGTGAAATACCTTGAGACCACCTGCTTCTTCCAGAAATCACATCACTGTAGTTCAGATAGTGACCCAAAGTATTTATTTTAGCAAGACTATACTATCTTGCATTTATTTTCCAGCACTGTCAAGGGATGAGACTTTTTACTGCTCTGGTCCTCTAGGGTAGCCTATTGCAGGGTTACTAAACGTACCTGCAGTTCTTCATCGTGATGAGTTATGGAGATCCAGTAAAATGGAGAACCAGTAAAAAAAAACCTGAAAATTTTGTTTTGGTAGGAAAAAGAAATAAATGGCTAATTTGACATATTTTAAAATCTGTTTTCAGCTCTCAATGCAGAAATTGCAAACAAATCAGAAATTTCCAAATACTGTCCCGAACTGGAAGAAGTTTGTTCCAGTAATAGCAGAAGTGTGTTGGATTTCTGTGAGTCAGGTAGGAAGACCTAGATAAATTCAGTGATATTATTTAAAATAAATTCTTCAAGTAATTGTTCCCCTGTCCTGTTCTTGGGTGTATGTGTGCCACATCTACTTAAGATCAGAACATTTGCTTTGTGAAATCTACTATTTTGTACTTGTACCATAAGGAGGTAGAAGTGCCATACTCCTTTCAAGAGTTTTAAAAGTGAAGCACAACTTTCCACTTGCTTTGTGCTGCTTTTAGCTGCAATTACTGTCCATATCTTTTGCACTTGAATAGCTTTGCAAGTTTGGGGGTTTTTTTATCTAACAGCTTCCCTACCCAGAGAGGGCAGAGGAAAGTTAAGTTAATTCAAATTGTGGAGTGAAAGAGCACAGTTTAAAGTTTGTTAAGGTCCTATGTAAGCACTTTGAAAAGGAGTGATGGAGGACAATTCAGGAAGAAGTACTTAAGACTTCCCTGCTGAGTCCATACCTTCTAGAGTTAGAAAACTCCTGAGCAGACATTTTGGTTTATGAATGGTCCAGTATAGCTGTGTGATCAAGAAATAAAATCAGGAAGTCACAGAGCTGTTTTCCACAGAAGTAAACTGAAAGTGTTGAATTTTGCTTTGCGTGAGTTGAATCCTGCCTTCTCATATGTTCGTCTTAGGAAATTCTATGTATATGCCTAAAGGCATGAGAAAACATCAGCTTGAAAAAACATCGGTCAAGCGTGATGGTAGTTTACAATACAAACTAATGCCAGACAGTTTTGGTGTCTGTCTATTCAGGCTAACTGTCCAACCTCAATTCAAATTTTTTCAGATTCCAGATATAATCTCTTAAAATAATGGATATTCTTCCCATCCTTACTGTTTTCACACCTTAAATATTGGTTGGCTAAAAGAGGCAGCAAAATGATGCTGATATTTTTCAGCTTTAATTCCAAGCAGGAAAATTTCTACAAAGACTGACTGATCTTAGGAAAAGCATATCAGTGCATTGGCCTGTGGCCGGTAGCAGTGTTACAGTGTTAGCCTCCAGTGCATATTCACTTGATGGTCTTTCATCCAGCAGTTACTAGAATCCTTGAGATATTCTTTTTTTCTTCCAGACCAAGACCCCTCCCTACCTCGGTTTGCATGTGGTTTTAACTAGACTGTCTTTCCTCTCCAGGCTAATAGCATAATGCTTCTGATACTACACTGGAGTGAAAATGGGCTTTTGGTGGAAGCAGTCATACCAGCTCAAATTGTCAGATACAAAGGCTCAAGGCAAATCCACCATACACTGTTCTACAGAGACAAGTTATACTTAGGATTCATCTAGAGATTATTGCCTAACATGATTAACTTCAGTCTGAACCCAGTGAGCTACCTGTCTGCTTTTTACTTCTAAAATTTATTATAAACAAGAGGAGCTTAAGTATAGCAGTAGATCTGAGCAGTTTGAGACCCTCCTGCTGTACCTAGTAGTAACACGTTGCCTGTGAGCTCATACAGGATAGTCTCTGTTCCTCAGGAGTAGGCTGGTAGTCAGACTGTCCCATCTCATATTGTTTTCAAATGAATCTAACTACATTAGTCTGTGTTACCAGTTTGCTGGCTTAGCTGTACCATTGAATCAGACGAGGCTCATTCAGCAGGGCATAGGCAGTTTCTTTGTCTTTTTTCTTCAAAGGTACTCAGATCTTTAGGATGGAGACCTGCAAACCTGTATATACATTGCTAAGACACTGTTTTTTAGTGGAATTACCTGTATCAGGTGTCAAATTTTAGCAGAGATACCTTGCAGTCTTTTCCTGAATTTAATTTTGCTGTTTATGAGATACCAGGAGTGAAATATATGGCCAAGTACTCAGAGAAGAACCAGTCATAAAATAATGGCATTTTTGAAAGACATTTAATTGTTTGCCTTCCTATCCTGCTAGCTATGTGGATTGTTAATTGATAAAGGAGTTGAGGGACAAGAGAAGTCACTCAGTCGTTTATGTTCTTAGAAGAGGAATGGGGTATAGACTCCCTGATTGTAGGCAGAGCTTAACTGATGTTACTGGTCAAAATGTTCGCGTCTCAAAGGCAAAATAACTCAAAGAGAAGAATACAAACATTATTGCTCAAAGAAAAATGATTGTTCTTTTTAAATATGTCAGGAAATTTGTTGTCGTAAGAACGAATCCTTGTACTTTGGGGAGAAAAGTGTTCATTTAGTTTCTCGCCACAAGAAACAGTCTGTGAAGGTGAAGTTCAACCACTGATAAGTCTTTCTTATTTCTAAGTAAATGGGAGAGAAATTATATTGGTTGGAAGACTGTTTCTTTCTTGTATGAACACTTACACTTATTTTTTTCAATGTGTACTGTACACACTACATCTTCCTACCACTGTCCTATCTCCTTCCTCCCCTATCTTCTAACTTTTTAGGCTGGACAAGTAGCAGCTGTAAGCAGCTGGGCAGATGGCTGATTCAGAGCCAGCTGTGTGCCTGTTGGTGAAAAAATGTGCATGTGGTGATTGCAGCTGCTTGCTGCCTTTTGGAATGAATATGAAATTTGTTATAATTTTTTTTTTTCTTTATGGAGGCGCTGATTTACTTCTGATTTTTCTGGCTGCTGGTTTTCACAGAACATATAAGAACTGGATTTTTTTCTGATCTCTACTCTCTGGTCCAATTTGACTAGAAAAATTATTAGAAGAATGTCAGAGAGATGAATGCCAGGGCAATCACATAAACCACCAGTTTTTAAGAAACGACGTCAAAAATCAACAAAGATGCAAATTATGTACAAGATTTTAATAAAAAGAAATAATATATTAAAATGTCTACCTTTATTTAACAAGAAAGACATGTGAAAAGTGACTTCCATGGAATTTTTTAACATCTGACTTGTATGTGTACTGTTTTAAAAATGAGATATTAGAATTAATTTCATCCCTGAAATTCCAATGAATATTAATTCTACTCAAGAGAGTAATTGTGTCCTTAAAATCCTGAGGTTTCTATTTCTGGATTTCCTGGGTCCATTCATCCGTATTTGTAATGTTACAGGCCACCACAAAACTGCGTGAGATATCTCTCTCATCTAAGTAGTTTCATTTATGTGTACCTACGAAGGCCACCAGTGATCAACACTTAATACCAAAACCTTATCCTTAATATTTGATGATTTAATCATAATAATCACCGTATGTGGGAAAAGTATGTAGCCAGAATTACATTACAGAGTCAGTGAAGAAATGTGACCTATACATTATTTTCCCCATAACTGTCTGGAAATTAAAATGTGAAGTATGTCACTCTGATTTTTACTGCTTAAATAATGAATTGTCTTATGAATATATTTTATGTGTTAATACAAAGCTTCACTAAGTGTAATAAAATTCATAAATATATACATTTCATCACATGTAGCTTTGTGAATAATAACACAGTTTTTTGGTTTGGGTGGATTTTATGCAATTTCTAGCTAAATGTGCTGCATATCCGAACAAGGAAATGGAAGTACCTTTAAGTCCTCCTTGCAGACAGCAAAGGTCTCAGTTGAATTTTCTGGATACAGGACTCCAAGAGGAACCTCTTTCTGCTAACAGGTAATGAAAACTTTGTAGGAATAAATACTATCACAAAATACTCTTAAATTAGTGCAAAATAACGTTATTCTGTTAGTTGGTGGTCATTTTCTTTTAGACATTTGTATTTACTTTGTGTTTTGCCTTAAAGAAAGGAAGTGTTTTAAAGAGAGGTTGCGTCCTCTGTATTTTGCTCACGGAGGGCACAATCCATATCTGTGACCTTCTTTCAGGGAATTTGAAAAAGAAACCCAGCCTTCTGTTGTAGAACTCTTTTTCTCCTGGGAGGCTTAATAGCCTGAAAATCCAGTTTCACTTTTGGAGGAGGCAACAATAAGTATTTGTGGAGCAGCATCACCTACAAAATCTCCAGAAGAGATGCAGTGCAAATGTATTGTCCAAGTTCTGGACAAATGCAAACAACAATGAAATTTAAGCCTTTTCTCACTGGCACAGAAGTAGGATTGCTTCACCCTTTCTTTCTCATCTTGTTTGTGAGACTAGCCTTTGTTCTGTTGCCATAGGCAGGAAGGATTTAAATATCTTTTGGGGGAGGGAACCACAATCTACAGAAAATTATTTTTCAGTACTGTTTTAATTCATGAGATACATGCACAACCTTTGTGATTCCTCTTAACCCTTTCTGCTCACAGTGGTCTTGCATGAAGTAACCCTATATATGCACAAGAAAACTTTTCATGAATGGATGAATGAATGAGTGAATGAATAAATGAGAAGTTTGGGGAGAAAGCAGACATTTTACAAAGTAATTTTGTATGAATCAATTGGTTTTGAAATTCAACAGATAATGCTGTTAAACTTAATTCCTCCAAGTCTTGTTTTTATGTTCTTCTTAGTATTTTTATTACAGAGCCATCTAGAGAATACTTAGAATGTTTGGTATGGCAGTCAGAGAAGTACCAGGATGATGTGAAATCTCTTTTGCTTAAAGGTAAGGTATAGATTTTCTAATCAATGTTGAAGACTTCCACATACATGGAGGTGATATAGTGAAAAAGATAGTGATATGTTACTGAACATATCTTCTCTTCAGCTCTTGAAGTTTATCCAACTGGAATAACCCCCCAAAGTTTGGATTATCTGATTTTTTTTAGTGTAGGTATAAAATTATGTATATGGCAACAAAGAAATTAGTCTATCATGTATCCTTCCATGGAGATAATTTGAATGATGTAAGGGATTTATTTCATTATGAAAATGTCCAGTTCACTACCACTAACTTTTTTTTTAACAAGTGTGGTAATTGAAATTTAGTAATGAGATCTGTTGAAGTTAAACCTTTTCTGTTAGCTATTTATCCTTAAATATTTTTTCAAACAGCTTCTATAGAAAAGTACTGTTATCGGAAAACAAGTTATATGTTGACAACATCAGAATACCTGTTAAAAAACAAATTATATAAAAACAAAATAAGCCATGGGTGGTTTCTGACAGCATCAGAATACTCATCACCACTTTCTTTCATTTCATGTTATTTCCCTTTGTTTTACAAGTCTCAGGATTGAATAAATGACCTGTTATGTTGTCCAATTCATTTGTAAATTTGTTTATAGTTGAAAATGTATAAATGGATTGTAATGTGTAAAATGTATGGTAGTCTCGTGTAAGTGCTTGTAGTTTTGACAGGTAAACCCATTTGTAACCTGAGAAATGCCACTATACATTAATAGAGCTGAAAAATTCTAACACAGAGACACACTCAATAAGAAAAAAGCACACTTGCTCTAATAATGCTAGCTGCTTTGCACTTAAGTCCATTAATGGACACTGAGTTGCTAATAAAAGTATGACCAAGGGATATATGTAGGTAGGTCACAAGTACTTGGAGACTTTCATTTTCAAAATGACATTCTGTTTTCATGTTTCTCAAATATTAATATTATTTATTGATTTCTCTTTCTTCAGAGCGTCAGACTGTTAAACTTACTTGTCAGCATCGTTCACTTACAGAACTGAAAGAACTACTATCTGTTGACATAGAAACACCAATGCTTAGCTCACTGGAAGTGGACTGGTGGCTTCATTTAGGATTAAGTCCAGTTTCCTTAGAGACTTTAGAGCAATTAAGTCTAGATTCTAGTAGTACAAATAGTTTTCTTCCTACAGAAGTAGAAACATTCTCCCTGTTTACATCATATCAGCTAGAATGTAAGTATTTTTTTTTTTCAAAAAGTTTTAGTGATAAAAAGGCAAGGATAGGTACTTCAACAGAAAATTGCACAGTGACAATCACATACTTCCTGCAAGGTAGGTATGAAGGTCTTATTCTCAAGAATAAAATGTATTATAGCAATATAAAGTAGAAACACTACTATGTTAAGATCCACTTTTGGAAAGTTAGAGCAAATTAAAAGGACAAAATCCTGTATTTAACTACATACAAACGTATCCTTTCTGTTACTATGACAACAGACGCAAAAAAGTAGTTTCCAGCAGCCGTATTTATTAACAAAATAGTCTCATTCAGGAAGAGTTCTTAATGAACAGTAATTACATATTCAAATTACATATTGTTCTTGTTAATGGATCACACTACAACACTGAATATTTTGATAAAGCAGACATTCGTGTTGTCTTACCTGCTCAAAGGCCAGTGGCAAGAATATGCTACAGTGAAGATTCTTTATTTTATGATGTTATTCAGAATTTTTTTTTATTCTGGTTATGGTTTAAAAGATTTGAACCACTTCAAAATTTCTGATGGGCCACAATGCATACTTATTATCAAGCTTCAACAGAACATACTAAAAGGTTGTTTAAATTTTATTAGAATAACTGCAGCCTGGCTGCAATGCACGAATCATGTCTGTAGAACACCAAGGCCTGACAGATTGCAGTATCAGAACTGTAGCATACTGTGCTACAGATAGGTGCTGTTCTCATGGAAGAACATTGCCACTTAACTGCTATTTACATATTGCAAAGTGTTTAGATACATGTATACATAGATAACATGGATATGCAGCAGCAGCACAAAACGTTACAGTTCCAGTAAAGCACATTTTTAGAAGGCAGTAATCGTATGCCTTATTTCTTTTTTTTTCCTCTAATAATGCTTCTGTTAAGCATTTAACCTTTCTTCCTAATCAAACTCCTTGCTTGCCCGTTCTTAGGAAGATAACACCAATATATATCAAGCAGGTGGTGAAAATTTTTCAAAACAGTCGTGTGGCCTTCTTTTTTCTCAGCATTGTAGATTTTGAAATGGGAAGAATCAGCACAAATGTTCTAAAAGTAGGTTCTAACAATCTGGGAAGGCAGAAAGAAGAAATAAAAAAATATTTTCTCTATAATCAATCCAAAATAGTATACTCCAACCAAGAAGGAAAAAATCCATGTTGCAATGCAGAAATCAAATTTTATCTTTTAGGGTGGCTTGAGGAAAAGAATTCCATGGCAAACCAGGAATTGCTTTCTGCTGAAAAACATCAGTTGGACAAAATAACTGATCTTTACATGTCACCTGAGATTAAAAGGAAGCACTTTTCCCTGCATGTGAGTGCTGCATCTTCTGTCAAAATACGCAGTGCAAATACATCCATAGAAGAGCTTACTGGAGAAAGTATACAAATGAGTAAGGTAGAAGAACCTATTTATTTCTTAAACCAAGAAAAGAAAATCTTCAAATCACTTGAATCAGTCAGCTATAAAGATGTATCTTTCGAACAAGACGATTTACCCAGGAACCAAAAGCCATCATCAGTTGCCCTAGCTGCAACATGGTATGATGATGATTCGGATCTTCTGAGCAACTTTATCATGCTGAGATCTAAGCATACGTTCACCCAAAGAGAGAAAAAAAATGACATAGATAGTCCTGAAAAGGGTATGTGAACCAGTTTATTATGGCATAATTCCAGTTTGAATTCTGTTCTCTTACACCAATTAAAATTGATACTAGTTCATGCTAAGAGAATCACAGGAGTAAAAGTTCTTGGAGGCAATGGTAAAATTTTTACAGTCTTTTTTGTGGCCAAATTTTCATTTAAGGATCATACCTTTAGTTTTTTTCCTAGATATTTTAGTTAGTTTGCTTGTCTGTTTTAATAAAATATGCATATGGGTTTAGTCGTCTTCTGAAAAGCAACTCTAAATGGTACTTTGTTACTCTAGAAGATCTGTTCTGGTCACATGTTCTGAATCAGGTCTCCTGACTTTCATAGAAAAACAGTAGTTACCAATTGCTATTTACTCTTAGCATTGTGGAACCAGCATAGCCTAGAGAGTGACCAAAGGTTACGTTTCTTCTCTGAAAAGAACTGTTTTAGCCTTTTATCATGGTGAAAACGCCATCAAACAATGGGGCAAAACAGGTGTTAAAACAGAATGTTGTTTGCAGGCCTAGTATCGTTGATAGCAATGCTTATGAAGTAAGGCCAGGCTTCTCAGGTTGAGCATTGCAGGTATAGAAAATAAGAGTGAGGAAAAAGAAGCAGAAGATTTTTAAGAAGAATATTCTTAATAGAAGAATATTTGTTAAAATAAAAGATGTATTCACAGAATCATAGAATGGTTGAAGTTGGAAGGGACCTCTGGAGATCAGCTAGTCCAACCACCCTGCTCAAGCAGGGTCATCCAGAGCAGGTTGTCAAGGACAGTGTCCAGATGATTTTCAGTATCTCTGAGGAGGGAGAAGCCACACACGGCCTTTCTGGGCAACCTGCTCCAGTGCTCAGTCACCTTCACAGTAAAAAGTGCTTCCTTATGTTCAGGCAGAGCTTCCTGTGTTTCAGTTTGTGCCTGTTGCTTTTCATCCTGTCACTGGGCACCACTGAGAAGAGTCTGGCCCATTTCTCTTTAATCCTCCCTTCAGGTATTTAAATGCGTTGGTAAGTTTTCCCCCCCTCAGTCTTGCCCAAGCGGAACAGGCCCAGCTCTCTCAGCCTTTCCTCACAGAAGACATGCTCCAGTACCCTGATCATTGTAGTAGCCCTTTGCTGGACTTGCTCCAGTAGCTCCATCTCTCTCATATGGGGGAACCCAGAATCAGACTTGGTACTCCAGGTGTGGCCTCAGCAGGGTGGAGTAGAGGGAAGGATCACCTCCCTCCACTTGCTGGCAACGCTCTTCCTCCTGCAGCTCAGGACACCTTTGGCCTCCTTTGCCTCAAGGACACATTGCTGGCTTGTGGTCAACTTGTTGTCCCCCAGCACTCCCAGGTCCTTCTCGGCAGAGCTGCTTCCCAGCAGGTCAACCCCCAGCCTGTACTGGTGCATGCGGTTATTCCTCCCCAGGTGTAGGCCCCTGCACTTGCCTTTGTTGAACTTCAGGAGGTTCCTCTCTGCCCACCTCTCCAGCCTGTCCAGGTCTCTCTGAATGGCAGCACAGCCCTCTGGTGTATCAGCCACTCCTCCCAGTTTGGTATCATCTGCAAACCTGCTGAGGGTGCACTCTGTCCCTTCATCCAGGTCATAATAGTATATTTTTACAGAAGTATACACATGTATACACAAGTATGGCAAAAGTATAAGCATATCAAGTATATATATGTGTGTCTATATCTATGTATGTATATATATAAGTATATTAAGTATAACAAAATATAATAAAAATAAAGTAACAGAAAATATTGGGAGACAATGTCACATTTCTAGATTCACTCTCCGTGGTAAAGTTGTATTAAAAAGAAAACTTGGCATGGCTTGGACCTCGTGTAGCAGAATTTTTGACAATAACTTTTTTCTGTTTGAGATATATGCCCCAGCATAAAAAGAATTTGTTACATAAAAATTTTCAGTAATAATTAGGTTATCTGTTTAACTATGTGCTTATGTAATCTTACGTAACAGATTATTTCTGGGTAAAATTCATCTGTTACTAATGCTCGTAGACATGAAAAAACTTTCATGGCTTCAGAAAGCAACAATCCTGCTTTTTAAAGATCAAGATATCTGAACTGAAGTCTTATGTTACCCTCTAGTGAACTCTGAGCAGAACTGCATCTCCTAAAAAGAAAACCATGACTGTGTTAAAAGGCAAACTATGTTTCATTTAGAAATAAAAGGCAAATAGGCTTGCAGAGGTTTAAGCAAGTTAAATGTAGTATAAAAAGATATATGTTTACAGGTACACCCCATTACTGCAGATCAGTGATGTCTGGTATATAGAGAACCCATTCAAATGTATAGCTCTTAGCACAGTGATGTAGAAATCATGTAAATTATTTTATATTCTTTGTAAGAATTAGTATTTCTTATTAAGGGTGTTTCTAAAATTAGTTGAAGAAAAGAAATGACAATACTGTTTCTAGGGCTGGGGTTTTTTTAGCTTATTTTTTAAAGATGTCATTCTGTATAATATTTAGTTTAGAAAATATAAGGGAGTAGTGTAGTAAAAATAATTTATTGACCCAATTTTGAACCCTGTATAGCTTTTCAAAAGCAGGAAGGTTTTTTAACTTAATCTAAAAAAGTGTTGAGTTTATGTTTTTCTTCTATCAGTTTGTTTACTGAGGAAACTGGAGTTCATAGCTAAAAATAATCAGTAATGTTTTGGAGCTACCTATCCAGCCACAACCCCTCTCAGAAATAAAGAGGTAGAGCTGCCAAAGGCATCTTTGCGGGAAGAAGCTGTAGCTGGTGAATACATATTTATAAGGAAGACGGGAGCAAGCTGTTGAGATACTAGAGAGTTGCAAAAGATAGCTGTAAGAAGTGAAAACAGGTTCTTTTCAATATGCAATTTCCTTCTTTTTTCTGACATTTGCAGCTTCCATGTTCATTCTGGGTCACTCATGGTATCTAACATTCTCTACCCATACCACTGATATATTTTTCTTAGTTTAACTGAGCTCGTTATAGTTAGCAGCAGCTTACTTGCTCTTGTGCATGTTTTCTCTATATATAGTCATCTGAGCTTCACTCTAGAGCTATACTGCAGAGCCACAGTAACAGCTCCTTAACATCTCCTTTTCCTGGCTCTGTACCTTTGGCCAAAGAAAGAGGTGGCTGACAGCACCTGACTTCTTGGGAAACATCACCTACTCCCTGAATTATGGTGCTCTTTCCAGAGTATACAGGCACATGAGGACAGTAAAGAAGTTCATGAAAAAAATTGTAATGTGTGCCATTGAAACTACTTCATTTGAAAAGTTATTTTCATGCAGTCATATGTGAAACGGTTTTCTTATTAATTGAGCTGGTCTTGTGATACTTCTATATAAATGTTCACCTGTGATTTAATGATTTAGTACTGCAGCTTGAAGAAGAGCATTTGCATGTTCACAAAGAGGACAGTTCTGTTTGCAAGACTGTAACAACAGAAAAAACAGAGCAGGAAAATGAAAACATCACAGTCAGTATTCAAGCATCAGGTATACAGCATATCCAAAACTTTTATCTTAGATAGCGTTGCAGTATAATAGAATTTTATATTAAATCATATCCACTCACACAAAACAAATGTGGAAATTGTTAGGCTTAGTGTCTGTTGCTTATGACTGGAAACCTTCAAAATAGGTGGGTATTTATTTTGATACAGATCATACACAGACTGAAAAGTACTGCCTTTTGACTTATGCCCAAACTAAGTCACCTTTTCATGCCGATCTGTCCCTCCAAATTATTAATCTGCATTTTTTTTCTGGCAGCCTAAATGAGAGAATTGGAGATGGAAGGAGAATAACAGAGATTTTGGTAGGAAATGTCTTTAGAACAGTAACAATCCAATATGACTTTATTCAGTAGGTTATTGAACATTACCCAATGAACTCTTGCTGTTTTACTTTTCAAGGCATTATATCAAGAAATATGCACTCAGAATAATAAATTTTGCATTGCTGGGCAGTAGAAATGGTGGAGAAGTACCTAGAAGGTGTTCATCCATGGTATTTTACAGCCCTAATGTAAGCACAGCCAGTACAAGAAAGTTTTAGGCCTGGTATAGATTGGTTTTGCATGGAAATACATTCACATTACCCATTTGCTTAAGGAAAGTCTCCTTCACAGAGCCAGTAAAAGACATGAGCAGTATTTTCATCTGTTTCCAATTGTGAAATGGGTTTATGAAGTATCACATCATGGCTGTAAACTTACTTTTTAATGGTTGTTTCTACAATTTTGGGAACAAGGCTCCTTTAATGCAACTGAAAAAAAAATTTAAAGCCTTTCAGCAGTCAAAACAAAACTATCATTTTGCAAAGATAATATTTAATGGGCTTGAATGTCCTATAACAATCCTTGAAATGAAGGATCCATCATAGCCTTGCACATGAAGGAAAGAAATCTTTCTCGAAAACAATCTATAGACAAAACAGAGGTTAGAAAGATTCACACAGGCGTTTTTCTTAACAATAGAACTGTAAAGATACATGACTGGAAGTATGCTTTGAAAAGAAAATGATACATTAATACAAGAATGCTTCCATAATACTATAGCATCTGACCGAATTCCAGAAAGGATGAAAACCTGGATATAATGATATACACCTTTTTTTTAGAATGCTTAAAAATATGAGCTAATTAATTGTTCTTAGGAAATAGTGCAATGACTAAGTGAAGTCAGCTGCTAGTCAAATTGGATGACTGTATAGGTAAGTTGGATGTATTTTTAAAAAAAGTAGTAAATCATTGAAAATGAAGAATCACAGAGTTCTGATCTTGTTGATATGATGAACTAAGCTATAATGGTGAGTACATTAAAAAGTTGGTACTGAGGAGTCTGACCTATTTCCCTGCGGAAAAGAACATCCCTTTCTACTCATTCAGCATTAAGCAGCTCTGTCACTTTGTTGTCATGGATTCTGATAGCAAGAAACTCAATTGTAATTTAGAAGGAATTACAAAATACCCACTCAGAAGCTATTAAGAACTGCTAGCATGAAAGAATGATGAGACTAAGAGCTTGGCTGGCTTAGCCTTGCTAAACAAAGACATTAGAAGTTAAATATCAGTGAAGGAGAAGGGCTGTTGAAGTCAAAGTTATAGTAATAAATGGATGTCAAATGGACTAAGAATAAGTTTAGACTACAAAATAGAAGAAGGTTGTAAAACGAAGAAGTAATAGTACAGTCTTAGTGGGAGTTTCAAGGGTAGAAAATCGTAACTTTTAAAGATGGAGTTTAGTCACTTTATGAAATAGACATAGAATAGAATAAGACAGCTGTATGTTTTGAGGAGTGACTTAATTCTGTGACGCAGGAGGCTCCCTGTGAGCATCTTTTTTTCTGTTTAAGTTATAGCTTTCGCAAAGAAGATGGTGCTCCTTGCAATTTGCTAGGCCTTTTTTGTTCAGTAATATATTCTTGTCCAATAGTAGTATGTGAATCCAGACTCTATTGCAATGTTTTCTTTGTTGTGTTATCCAGAAAGCCAATGCCAAGCATACTGTCTCTTGGAAGCTGCTGCTGCACCCATTCTAAAAGATTTGACACATCTGGGCATACTTGCAGCTGTAAACTGGAGCTTTATCAACATTAAATTTGACCACACAAGGTTTTTCCTAAAACAGCAGGAGAAAGTGATAAGTGATCACTTTAAAGAAGGTACGTTTGTAGAAAATCTGGATGTTTTTCTTCTGCAATACTAATACAGGTTTACCTGGTGACAAATGATTCACAATGTTTGATAAATTAATGATAGGCTTTCAGCAGTTTGTCATATGGGGATACAGTAATTGATTAGCTCTTTTATTTCCAAAATAATTTGTTTCCTTAGTATTACATTTATTAACGTAAATATTACAAAAAAGTGTTCTAATTGAGTTTCTAAGGATGTTTTAGGTATGCTTAAGAAATGTTGCTCATACATCAAACAATGTTTAAATATTTTTTTATGCTAGAATTTAAAACAAAAGGTCTGCATGTGTTTTTGTTATTTCTTCCTGTTTAATAGCTATTTTTTGTCGTGTCTGCATGATTACAGGGAAAATAAATGAAAAATGCTAGGCCAGGTTAGAAAAGAGGAGAATATCATTCATTTAGTTTCTTTCCAACTTCATTTCTCTCCTATCATCTGGCCTATGCAAACCTTATAGATGAAAAGAAGAATTTTCTTTCTGGAGGATTCATAGAAACGTAGAGATGAGGGAGATGCTAACATACCCAGTCCATTCCTAATGAATATTTGTATAAATATACAGAAGAGTCCACAAACTTTCCTGTTTTTAAATACCTGTGTTGTATCCAATCTAATTCCTCTTTACTTCAAAGTACACTGTTTTTTTTCATTCTTACTTCCCCAATGAACATAGAAAACAATTGTTTCACAGCGTAGTTATGATGTATTAGAAGACTATTATACCTCTGCTGGTCTTTTCTTTTACACTAAATATCACCAAGTTCTCCAGTCTTTTTTCATAAAATATGTTTTCTTACTGTCTTGTTGTTTTCATTCTAAATGTTCTGTATTCTGCACTTGTTTTTTAAATATTTATGGCGAGCAGTGACAAGAATTGGACACAGTCCTTCAGCTTTAGCACCGTCACTGATACAGAGGAACAATCACTTCTTTTGTTTTGGTACAACACAGTGTCAAGGTCTTTGTCTGTTTCTCTCTAATTCTTCCAAATTTGTACTTAAAAGTTTGATTTTTCCTTCCTAAGTGCTTCACTTGTCTTTTTGAACTAAAAGCTATATTAATCACAGTACACAAAAGGATTTGTTCAGAGTTAGCTAACATTTCTCTGTGTAATAGTGCATCTCTGACTAATTCCTTAATCAGCTCTAGTCATTTATCTTCCCATATATTTTTTTAGTATCCTGAAATCTACTTTCTTTTCTTAAGTCCACTTAGTCTGTAGCATTCACATCTTTCCTTTCTTAAGATAATGAGTGGCACCACCTCATGGTTGTAGTTCCCCAAAATGCCTTCCTTCTTCAGACTAGTATTTCCTCACTGTTCAGTAAGATCCTTGCAGGTTTATTCAGAATGGATACAGAATACCCTGTATTCCATAAATTGTTTGATTTACTCAGTGGATCTAAGACATCCTCCAAATCTACCTTCTCAAAGATGATTAAGATTCTCATCAGGAAACATTAATTAGGTGTGGGAAAGGTGATATCATAAGTTAAGACCTGGATCATTGTAGGACAATAGGAATGCTATATGTGAAGACTAGCTGGATCGAAACCACTTCCTATAAAGAATGTAGGTTTAAAATTTATAGTTTAAATTTTAATGAAAAGTTCCATATGAGGTTACCATTGTTTTAAAATTGCTTATTAGCTAGCAAATAATCTGTCATTTTGGTTTCTTGGGAAGAGTTCTGAAATGGTTGGAAAACTGGTTAGATGGAATTGTGGTGTCATTGAAAATTTTAGTGATTTGCCTTGTTAGGTGAGGAAATAGTAACATGAACAGTTGGGCTTGTACAGAGGGCCTAAAGGACAGGTAATTTATCCATTTCCATGCATATTTGAAGTTTCTCTTACTGGAATCCATGTGTCAGTGGGGATTTACTGGCAGACCTATGGGAACTATTATCCACTCCTCCAGCATACACGGTGTATCTCTCCACATCTTTCAAAAACACCTCCCTGTGTGTTGCTTGCTCTGAGTCAGATGACAAGGGAAAGGTTCTGCCATTTCATAGTCACTTGCCATCACCATCACATCCAGCCTTCCTATCTGCTTAATTGTGTTTAACTAAAATTCTGAAATATCAAGATCTTTTAAGATGCTTACATACGTATAGCATAATTTTTGAAATTTTATACAGACCACACCTGTGTCTTCTATTTTTAAAGGTAAAATAGATGAGAAAGAGACCATGCTGTTCAGACATGCTGCTCTGGTGCATCTGTTGGTGACCGTTCGAGACCTTCTTTTAACATGTGGCTTGGACACAGCATTAGGTTTGTTTTTAAAAGTGAAAAATACTACCCAGAATCCCAATGCTTGGTGTGTATTCTGCAGTCATTCCTTCATGTTTTTAAGCTGTGGTTATTTGTCATCAGTAAACTTCCAACATAGCTTCAATATGTTTTCCAGACCCCTTTGCTTCCCTTTTTCTCTTCCATCTTAGATGTGAATTCACTACAGATTGTATGTTGGTAGTGGGTGTGCTCACTTCACTATTTATGTTTTTACTCCCTCTGCCTAAGAAACATTCGTGGGAACTTCATCCACATACATAATGTGTTTTCTCGCTGTCTTTCAGAAGACAAATTTATGTTGGAATCTCTGTCTGGAAACTGAGAATCATGCAAAAATGACAGGTCCTCGTTGTTTTT
Organism: Apteryx rowi; assembly: GCF_003343035.1. Taxonomy (NCBI): domain Eukaryota; kingdom Metazoa; phylum Chordata; class Aves; order Apterygiformes; family Apterygidae; genus Apteryx; species Apteryx rowi. The sequence goes on along the minus strand of NW_020448108.1, from coordinate 865,477 downwards.
ACAATCCACCCCCTGAGTGTGTGGAACAATTTCTACCTAAAAATATTCATAGACTACTTGGAGATGAAGTACTTGGAGCTGAGAGCATTTTAAGCAAAATATAAAATATTATTTAACTTATCTTGGGGGTGGGGGTTTTGAAGTTAGAGTTTAATTCTTATCATTGAGCTCACACAGAAGCTTTTTTCAGCTTTCTGCTATTATGTTAATCACATTTGACAATCTGATATGACAGTTTTTAGCACCTAATTTTATACTATGCTTGTCAAATTTGCATAGCTATGTATTATGAATTTTCACATAGATGTATCAGAATAGATTCATAAGGGTATAAAGTCAGCTTTTATGAATGCCCTGAGAAAGTTAGACTCCGTCTGTGTATATGGAAGGAGAGGCACACTAGATGGCAGTTCAGAGCACCTAACATTAGTCTCTCTGAATTATCCCTTGAAGGAGGATGTTTCTTTAAAACTGACTTAAAATGGAAAATAACCGTAGTAAACTGAACTGGGAGGAGAGGGGGGAGAAGATTTTGTATTCACTTAAATATTTCTAGCAATAAAAGAGTGGGAAGAAAAATGTAAAATGAATATGAAAGTAGAATTCTCAGCAGAATTTTTTTCTGAGATTACTTTTAACAAACTAGCAGGATGACAGGGAGACAAAGTTTCTTCTCCTCAGCTAGTGATCATGTTTTAGCCAAAGCACTCCTACATGCTATTTCTTGATTACACAGCACCTGTCCTTCCAAATCCCAGCAACATCTGCAGCAGGAAGCTTTGCACAACTAAAAATAATCTGAGAAAATTTTTAAAAATTGAGCCAGATACTGAGTAAACAAATAGTGAGATACCCTTTAGTCCTCTTATGTTGTGAGGTTATGCTAACATTCAGCACGTGTATATTTTAGAAATGTATTTTGTTTATACATTTCAAATATCCCAGGCATTGTTTTCTGTTTATACACAAAACACATCACTCAGGGATATCTGTCTGCTGAGAAATAGTTGTGATAGTATGAACAAACTGGTGAAAGCCACAGGTGAAGTAAAGTTTTGGAGAGTGGGGAATATAAACAAAGTTGCAATTTAGCATAAGCTAATTTAGTAGTCTAGGTATAGGCTAGTTCAATATAAGAGTACAATTCTGGTATGTGCAGCTCTAGAATGTGATGTTCTATGATTCTGGGTGGAATCATACAGCAGATATTGCAGGAGATACAGCAATTTTCTAAAGGCCACTTCCGTACCTGATTAATAGTAATGTTCTTCCATACTGGTTAGTCATTAAATTTTCAGCTTTTCTGTGTGAGTTACCTTCATGTAAACTTTAGCTTGAAATGTAGATTAGATACAAACCATGGCAAATATCTTTTGTCACTACAATTACTTTTTTTTGTTGCTTTTTTAACAGGATATTTGTCCAAGGCGAAGGATATCTATAAAAACATCTTAGAATCCTGTTTGGACAAAATTTGGAGGCAGTTGAAGATTGTACAGTACAGCAGCCAGAAAAAGCATGAAACCAATCCCAAAATAACAGCACTTCAGTGTCAAATGCTAAATTGCATGCAAAGTAATAGAGAGGAATGCAGTGTTAAGGTTAACAATATAAATACATTTTCTAAGCAAACAAAATTGTGCCAAACTATAGCAATAATTATCAAACCAATTTCTTTCAACAAGGGTTAGTTTATGGAAGGCAGTCTTATAATTAGCTTTCTAATTCACACTCTTTGTTAAATTTGGGTAACATAAAGTTTAGGACCTCTATTAGGAGCAACGCAGATTTATGTTTCACTGAATCTCCTTTGCTGCAAGAGTGAAATAACCTACATATGGTTTTAACATTGCAAGGGTCTTATATTATTGCAGGTGTTTTTAGTTCATTAAGTATACTGTACCACATCACTTTTTGAAAATTATAACTTCCTGTTTGAAGGCCTCAAATCTTCTTCTGGTGCAAAGAAATCAAAAGGCAAGTCAGGATTGTGTACTTGTGCACACACAGTGGAATGTATGCATTTTGTCACCTAGACACCTCTGCTTGACCTCTGTATCAGGCCAGTTTCCTGCCATTACATAAAAGGCAAATACCCATAAAAGATAGTTACATAGAAGATAGAGTTATCAAGGAAATTCAAGTTATCCAGAGATACATTTTTTTTCGGGATATATGAATATTTTAGGTGATACAGTGCAGTACAAAACACTATTTACCTTGGCAGCTTGTTTATTATTTTACTTATAGAATATTTATCACATAATGAAAACAGGGGAAATATATATTTTCCTGAATGTGCTGTTTGCAATAGAATTTATGCTGCTGAACACTCAGACAAAACATTTTACTTTCATATATTATAATTCCTTTCCATACTCCATTTCTGGAGCTTTCTTCTTCTTTAATTTCTGTTAAAAGAATTGCACTAAGAGCTCTGGACACATTTTGATATAATTTTCCTGAAAAGAAAAATAGAAGAGCTTACTGTACACCATTTCAGAAATTAAAATGAAGATGAAGCAACCAAAGAAAATGTTGTCGGTTGTTTTTGGTGTCAGCCTTTCAGTACCCCCTCTAAGCTGCCTTTGGCATTATTTTCTTCACCTTAAGAGAGTAACACATTTTGCTTTCTGATACTAGGGTTTATGCTGTACTAGGGTACATAGGACAACTTTACTGTCTGCATCTCAGCCCAGTGATAATTTTCTTTTGCTTCTGAACTCCACTAGATTTGATTTTTAAAAGCATATAACTCTCCTCAGTTTTGTATGGCTTGCATGACTTAAACACGGTCATACATGTGTACTTATGCAATCTAAGAGTATATGTAATTTTATTCACAATTTTAAGACTGTGTACTATTCACTTATATTCAGAGACAGAATTCAATGACCCAGAATAGACAGAAGGAATATTCCTGTTTTAATGAGAAGTAAAAGTTGCATTACATAAGCCATTTCCTGTTCTATCACATCACATCAACATCGGTTAATGTGATGTGAAATATGATAATCTGGTTATACTTTTATTAGCCAAAATTTGCATTGATGCAGGATTATAATGGGAAGTTGCCTTGCAAGCAAAAAGTTGCTAACAGAATAGAATAAACATATTTGAAATAAGCTTCTGGGCTTTACTTTTTATTTCCTTATCATTTGTACTCGTGATTATGTAGAAAGAGAATATCACTAAAATACTATCTAGCTCACAACCAGATGTAATAAGTACAATGTTGGATGGTACATGAAAGAGCAGGTCAGCATTTTAAAATGCAGCCTGTTCAAAACTTCTGCTTTGAAATGATTTGCCCGGTGTCTGTTCTGTGTAACATATGGAAATAGATGCCTACTTAAAGCTTATCACACAGACTGATACCCAGGAGTTCTTCTATGACAAGGTCTTGCATAGTGTTAACATTTACATAAATAATTTTCTTGGGCTTGTAAGTCTTAGAGTTAGAAATGCCATGTCCCTTCTTAAACATCTAGTCCATGGCATGTACTATGAAAAGGGCCTATAAAATCGCATAAATGATTCAAATCTCATCCTGTCTGAAACAGAAGGTATGGTGTAAGTCCTCTGTGTGTACATATGCTTCTTTACATAGTGTGATAATACAGCACAAGTTCAGTTTGTGTCATTTGAATTGTTGGACAAGGTAATCCCTTTCTCCAATAGCAATTCTTTTAAAAAGTATCTGCAATTTGGTAGATTGTAATTCTTTTCAAAGTTTTCATCTTCAGCAGAAGTATTAAATGAGTCACAGAGATAAACTATCTTTAGCAGTACACTAAGTGCAATTCAGTGCATTCCATTTACAGTCTGGAAAATCTTGCCAATTAGTTCAGCAGTACATCTAGTACCTCCCTCCACTTCATCGCCATCTTGCAGGCTAACTTTCTGATGTCTTCAGTTTAAGTTTTGCCTCAATAAGGGTATCATATTGGTCTGAAAATCTCACCCTTTCCCATAATCACTCTATGGCAACAGTAATCTCTCTAGTGTGACATTAATAATGTGGTAAATGTCTTTAGAAAATATCTTTAAATAGTGTTTTACTTTGAATTAAATGTTCAGGTTTAAGATTTCTTCCAGAACAGCTTTGTTCTTGAATTCTGGTACTGAGGTCTTTTGTAGTATCATTTCTCCAACTCTTGTAATAATATGCACATACACTTATCATTCTTCTGGAAAATTCTGAAGTTTACATTTTTGCTCTCTGCTACGTCAGTCTTGTATTTTCTGTGCAAAGGAGGAAGAAGGATGTATGCAGACTGAAAGTACAATTTTTACATTTTCTTTTACTTGCCTTCTTTCAGATACTAATCATAACAAGAATGGACTCTGATAGAGAAAAAGCTGCCCTCATTCACAGTTTATCTACAGTGGAAGGTAAATGATGTTTTTTGCATCTATTCTTGAAAGATGAGGAAAGTGGTTTTCATTCTGTGTTTCACTACATTCCTGCTTACATGTTTTTTGCGTGTGTCACTTCTTTTTCTCTTCCTCAGACACCTTTCTATATACTTTTCTAACTGTTTTCTGTCTCCTGACTCTTCCATCTTCCTTTTTTTCTTTCTTGTCATTTTAGTTTCCCCTGATTAAGAGTTCTGGTATGATGTCTTCCCCTGGAAGAGCAATGATAGCTCATCTGTCAAGTCAAAGATTTGTTTAACAGAACACACAGAGGTGTGGGCAGTCCTTTGCCTAATTATGATTGCATCAGTTCTCTCAGTCGGTTGTCCCTTTTTTTGGCCAAGCAGTGGTCATAATTTTTCTTCCTTATATGCTTCGTAACAGCAATCCAAGGCAAATTCGGAAGTCTTAACTAAGCTTCCTAACATAAAACCCTAATTGAGTAGTAGGTGCATGTCATGACTTCCCTTAGCCATCTATTGCTGACCTTGTTTGTTAATTTGCTGAATGTGTAAGCATAAGCTGTACCGGTCTACTAAACTCAAAAAAGTTTCCTGTTTCCCAGGCCCACTAACCCAACCAACACTTAGACCAGTTGATCATTTTACCTATGAATAATTTTTGTACAAGGTTTTTCATCATCAGAGATTCAGCTGGCAAAACAAACGTTTCAGTAAGATTGTTACTTGAGCCTGTACTTATGCCTAGGGAAGCCTACTGACTCTTTCCTTCATATTTTTTTTTAAACCCATTTTTATAGGTCCTGCTTGATTGAGCCGTATCAACAATGTCATATGTTGTATTGTTCTTTTCCTTTCAAAATAAGGTTAAATTTCCTGTGCTCTTAAAAGATAGAAATCCTGTCTTTTAGAATGTTTTGAAAGGAAGAGGCGTCTTGTCAATGTTTTCAATAATTACAATAACATCTAGTGAAAATTATTTGGATTGTTTTAACATTTTAAGACTTGGTTACAAACACAGATCAATCCAACTAACTAAACTTTTGAAGAGAGGCATTTGTATTACTCAAATATCCCTTATTAGCTGCATCTTCCAGTCATATTTTTGTAACTTGAATTATACAGGCAGTGTAAAGGAATTTAAAAGATTAACTTTAAGGGGCAAAAAATGCTTTGTTTTGCACTAGTCTTCGATTTCTCATTTAAAGTTGCTCAGAAGTATTACTTGAGTACAAACTAGTTTAGCCTTACTTCTTCCTTGGGCTCAAAAATGGAAGTCTCCAAATCATTATACTTGCCAGTGCAATACAAACTGAAATTATGTAGGACTTTCTCAAGACAGACAGTGTAATTCATAGAATTTAAATAGTCTGTGTTGTTCCACATTTATTGCTTATTGCTGTGCATTGATTTATGCCAGCAGAAACTCATTTATTTGATTAAGGCTTTAATTCTTTTTATGCAGGTTTAAAAGCCATGGATTTGAATACTGAGAAAAAAGGAGCTTTTTTAGGTTGTAAAGATATCATAAGCAAGTAAGTTAAATTGCTGATTTTTAAGGATGTAGCCTGAAGCTAACTTTAGTGAAACTTCTGTTCATTTCCATGCAAGTGCCCAGTCTAGAGTAAAAATTTCAGAATATGGAGCTAGAACTCCATTCTGAAAGGTGAGAAGTTTGGCCAAACTCAAGTAAAATGCTTAGGTATAGGGCTGACAGGAGCTTCCACTGCTATCAGTCCTAAATGTTTTAGAAAGACTCCTCAATGAGGAAAAAAGGCTATAGGATTGTGATAATTCCGGATTATGAAATTGCAGGAAAATAGGAATATTTTAGGTAGATAATTGGAGTGGGAAGGGAAAGTGAAAAAGGAAATTACAGTTTTTAAATTCAGGAAGGATACCTTCTCTTTTGTAAATAGGCTTTAAACAATGTCACTTCAAAGTAAAAATATGTTGATTTTTTTCTGGCAGTGATTATACATGAACATAGGTTTCTTAAATTTTTTTTTTGTTTTTTTTTTTAAGCTTCAGTAGATATTCCTGTGTTATTGTACATAATCAGCATATTGGAGCAGACTTCCCTTGGACACACTTCTCATTAGTGATGGAATATGATTATTCTGAGAACTCTTGCTGGAAAAATCTGTGCAAAAATCTGAATATTACTTACATGACTTTTAAAACCACCCTCCCTGAAACAATACTAATGGGTAAGTGCTCTCCAGTATTGTAATAATACATAAACAGTTGGTCTGGCATCTGAAAGCAAAGCATTTTGTATTGTCTAAAATAGTTAATTCATGCACCTGTGGAAGAGAATGGTAATAAATTCTGAAGGCTAAAGCTAAGCAAACAGAACTGGTGTATCTCTTCAACTGTACAGCAAGATAGGAAGGTGCTGTTCTTTATTTTGGCTGGGATGTAGTAGTAAAGGTTGGTGATCTCTTACAAAAGACTTTTGTAGGTTGTTTACAGTTGATGCAAGCTGTATCCATGCCTCACTATAGGGGCTTGTTGCTGCAAATCTGAAGGAACAGAAGTTACATCTTAGTCTGAAAAGGATTCAGAAGAGTCTTATTCATAGAAAGCATAAAATGGATGCATTTTTATAGGGTTGAATAAGCAGCTGCATTTTTAAAAGATATATCCATAATAAAATGGATATAGCTTTAAAAATATATTTTTAATTTTCTACTTATGAAACTATTACCTTACGTATACAAAATGTTTTAGGGGATCACTGTGATTCCTTTCTTCTGGAGGTGCAGATTCCTTATGTATTTCTGACATCTGAAGGACTTGTTAACGTGCCAGATATCCTTCAGCTTTTGGAAACCAAGTGAGTGAAAATGACCTATTTAATTTTATTGACTATTTGTTTTCCATTTTCCAGGACATGCATCATCTATTTGGCTATAAGGTATCTACACATTACTGCAATTATAATATTAACATTGCAAGAGACAACAAGATAATTTTTGTACTGAAGTTGATAGCTTAATTCTGTAGGTTCACAGAAATGTCCACCAGAGCAAAATTAGCCAATTTGTTAATTTTAATGATGAGCTGGCACTTTTAATCAAAACAACTTTTTAAATTATCTACCTTTTCCTGAAAATAACGATTTGGACACAAAACATTTTTGTTTGAATGCTTCCTTTGCTTCAAAGAGTTTGTATTATTAGTTTGTTTTTAATTCTTCTTCTTCTTTTTTTTTATTTTAGCAATCAGTGCTCTGCTAAAAAAGTACAAACTAAAACAGTCTCATTTTCTGATCCTACATGGATTTCAGGAAAGGATAAGTTAAAAACAAGAACTACTTTATACGTGAAATTCAGATTTAATATTAACTTAATCTTGAATAACCCTTCAACTTTCACAAAAAACTCCATGTTCAAAAATTGTTGCATGTGTGCATTATTTCCTTTGACATAATTCTCTTGCATTTTGCTTTCTCAACAGTAAACACCTATTAAAAGTACCTTTTATTATGAAAGAAAAAAGAAAAGAAGAAATAGAGGATGTAGCAGTTTAGTCTTCCAAACCTAGTGTCAGAGATATAAATGGTTGATTTCACCAGATTGCTGAAGAGACTTGCCCGTATGGACATTCACTGTATCCTGCAGTCAGCTGTGAAGCCATTTTTGAGCTGTTTCTAATTACAGTTCAGTACACTAAACACATTTAGAAGTTTAATACTTAAAATTTGCACATTTAATTTGACATGCTCTTTTAAAGACTGAGCTACTCAAATTCATTGTTCAGCCTGGCCGTAAGTTAAACAGTCAGGGATGCTTTGCAGTTCTTTTTCACTAGACCTCTTAGCACTGATGAAATAGTTAAATAGGGAAGCAAAGAGCTATGTAGTTTCAGAGAAACTTATAATTCACTTTTTTATTATTTTCTGGATACACTATCTATCAAGTTTCTATGAGACTTACTGCTGGCAGATTCAAGTTTAGGTCTCTTGTATTTCCTGGAGATTGAGTGTGTGACTGTTCTCTGTTCTCTACTTCCCCTTCATCAGTCAAAATTCCCCTAAAACCATATGCAAATGATGTTCATTAAGTGAGTCTTCTGCTAGCACAGCCAGTAAAAGCAGGCTTTGCTCAGAAAAACTTAGGATCATGCAAATGGCAGATAGGAAACTTTCACTCAGTTCTTTTTCCCTGTGCCGCACAATCATGAAGAAAAGAGATACAGTTTTAAATAGAAAAGAAGGGCTGACCATCAAGAGATACTATTGCTAAAAGTGTTTTCACTTTCAAAAGAAACACAATATACCTTTAATTACTCCAAGAGATGTTAAGGAGATTTTAATTGTTACTCCATAAACTTCAGCATAGGTATCTTTTCTTGATTTATTTTTTTATATTAGCTTCCATAGTACATCATAATTTTTTGTGCACTCACTGGCTGTGTATCAAGGTAATACTCAGTTCAGTTAGCAATTTAATTGAATCAATCTTGTAATATTTCATTAAGTCACTACCATATTGATGTTTATTATTTGAATGTGTCTCAGCTTAAAGTGAACTTGGGTATTTGAAAGAGCTTAAGGCACAGTAAACACTGTACAATTTTTTAAATTTTATTAAGAGTTGCATGTTATTCATTTGCTTTAAGAAAATGTCATTGTTTTACCTAATTGAGATTTAGTAACAAGATTTGACTTCTACAGGTACAACATTACCTTTGTTGAAAGAAGCTGTAGTTACTCGTTATGGCTCTTTGGAAGTACAGATCGATATGTTGTTTTAACAATAGATGAATGTACTGCTATCTTTTTGCAGGTACAAAATGAAACTAGTATGTCCAAATTCTACACTGTGTTATGTCACTTCCAAGTCATCTCTTCATCCTCCTAACATATCTTTTGTTCCTCTTAATTATATGGAATGCGTGCATTATGTCATGATGCGAGTTATTTCCAAGTTCATGATCTCCAAAAGTGTGTCTGTGCCAGTTTGACTAGTTTAAAATGCTCTCCTGTCTGTACGTACATTTCTTCTCAGAAATATCACATTTGAACTCCAATTGAATTGTACTGAATATTGTTAAAGCATTTCCAAACTTGCAAATAGGGTTATATACAGGAATATGGTAATAACCAATCAAGTATATCAGTGAGGCTGCATAATCCCACTGGTGTACCTGTTAATTTCTCCTGATTCAGAAAGTTATCTAAATAAGTCTAGAGAATAGTTTATCTTAGTTTTTGTAATAAGTAGCAGTTTAAACAATAGTTTAAAATGGTTTATAAAATGCAAAACAAGACCATGTCTAGTTGAGATTGCATAATACTTAAATTCTATTAATCTGTTATGTAGTGAGACAGATGACTTTAGAGATAGCGTAACTAATCCTGAAAGATATATCAAGAATAACATCATTACTTCTGCAAGCACAATACAGATGAACATTCTCATGTGGTAGCATTTAGCAGTGTTGTCCTTCGTCAATTCAGTACAGCTATAGTATGATTTATGTAGGTTAAGAAAATGCCTTGGAGGCTTGTAACAGTATTTTGCATTGTTAATATTCTCAGAAATCTTAGAACACCATGAAAAGTTTGTAAGTAGTACCTCAGTTTTACAGAAGGGAAACAGAGGCATGAAACAGTCAATCAGTTTTTAAAGGTCATACAAATAAGCTGGGAATAAAGCTTAGTTTTCCTGACTTCCAGATGTGTCTTAATACCTGTAATGCTTTTTCTCACTTCTGTATAATACAATGATGCACATTAAAATGTTGCAACAGCTATGGAAATATACTTGTTTAGTTTTTACTTTTTATATTAATTTTTTGTTAGAATATAGATGAACTAAATTATGAGAAATCCTGTAATAATGTAATAATGAAGCTGATGGCATTATCGCTCCAGTATACCTGCTGTTGGATTGTCTTCTATTCCAGAGAAAGACTGACTTCAGAGTAAGTTAAAAGAGATAATTTTGCTATCTTGATATTTTAAAACAAACCTATCACTAAAGGTAGCCGCATACTAGAACAAGATAACATTCTTTATTTTGTCTTCTCAGTCCTTTTGCGTCAGGCCAGACTTCTTTTCACTGAAGGCTGACTTCATATTCTTCCTCACAATGCATCCTTCACTGCTCAGTTGCTTAACTGTATTCTAGTTCTCCTTTCACAGATATTGTTGTTGAAGGCACTGTAGTTAGTATTCTAAATTGATGAAACGTATTTATTAAAACATGTAGAAAGTGTTTTTGAATTATTACATGTTTGTATTTAATATTAGTGGTCCAATGAAAATATTTTATAGGTACAGTCTCAGGGGAGCTACTGTGCTGCACCTTGTCTTAATTTATGCCACTTTGGTTCAATTTGCACAGAGGTCAGAAGACTTCGAAGTAAAGGTAATTTTTTTTAACAGTCTGTTTACAAGTCCATTTTAATCTTTACTGTGTGATATTTCTAAAATGTTTAATAATGTGTGCATTCTACATCAAAAACATGAAATAGCTCAACTTTATTAACATAACTCTCTCTGTATACATACGTGTGTATATATATACACATATATATATAATAGAGGAGTTTAATTTGATACTACTGAAGTCAGTGAAAAGACTCTGATTGCCTATAGTACAAGCTGAATCACGTTCAGTAGTAGTTGAAAACAGTGTTTTTACCACTAGAAGTTAAGAAATTATATTGTCCCTTTAATTTTATAAATGATTAGTGTTTGTTAATTCTCCTTATGTCTTAAATTTAAGTCTTTTCAGATTAACAGTATGCTATTAATTTAGCAGAAGAAAGTACAGTGTTTGTTTTCTCTACTATATCAGCTAGTTTGCATGTTTTTAAGTACCATGATAAAATATCTATTTTATTTTTTTCTTTAGAAATAAAAAATCCAATATCTAGAACAATAGACATTAAAAAATGGGGAAAAGATTTCATCTGGCTCACAAAGTTGATGTCTGTAACTTGCTTCTTTTGCATGACATGACATCTTTTATAAGTGATTTTTTTATTTATTTGCATATTAAAATTTATTTCAAAATTGTCTGGTTAAATGAATTTTAGAGAGAAGACAAAGCTTTTCTCAGTCCATGTACACAGCAGTGTAGCTGACAGTTCATTTGAAAATTACTTATGTCTCCAGATTTTTAAGTAACATAATTTCTTTAAACATGTTCTGTTTTAGGCATCTCATATTTATCTGTTTTGTTAGGAACTGATGTTATATCCGTGAACTTGATCACATATGAAGGGCTATAGGTGGAACTAACTTCAACTACATAAGATTTTCATAAATAAGGAGTGTCATTTGGAGCCAGACTACTGGTCAGAGGTTGGATTTCTACCATGTGACATGCATGGATCAGCTTTAGTGACTCTGCATTACTAGCTGTTGCGTTCAGGGCCAACTTTAAGCTTTCCTATTTGTTACCTCCTGTAGCCAATTAAGACATTTGGAGTTTTACTCCTTAGTATAAATGCTAATCAGAAATACTGTGTATCGATTCTAGGTGGTTCTTTTGCCAGGGACTGAAGAAACAGCACTGTTAATTCGTCAAATTGCTGACAACATTTTGATAGCATCTAATATCAATCCTCATGAGTGGTTGGACAAGTCCTGGCTTTCCATCTTGCCATCTGAGGTTTGCTTATCTTTCTTTTAAATTACACTGTCTTTTTCCTGTTGCTAAGACTCAAAGTTCTGGCTGCTTTTTTGTTTTCTGTTTTTTTCACATTGTTTGTGCTTTAAAATACAAGTATAATATAAAAATAAACATAATGTAAAAATACATGAATAATGTTTCAGTTATCCACCAGCTAGTCAATTCAGCCAGCAAAATTAGGTGCAGCTTGGACTCTGACTGTGCTTTCGCAGTTAACCAATAGAGAAGTTTATCTTCCACATCTGTAGGCTAATGCATACAGTTGTTTAGTTCTAGACACTAAATCTGAAAAACTGTCCAAATTGTAAAAGTTGAGTGGCTTCCTTGGGCAGGAAGACAGATTCATCCATTACTGAAGCCAGTGGACTTGATTACAAACTTGCTTTAGCACAAAATAGGATGAACTTCCCTAACTTCTGGTATCATAGTTGATGTTAGATATTCACAATAAATGATGGAACAGGTCAGTCAATCACAAGTTAAATATATGATGTGCTTTAATTTGCATATTAATATTTTCAAATTAGATGTGTGGATTTAGGCATTTTAAGCATATTTGCATGAAAAGTTTGAACTCTTGTAAAGCCAAGATCCTTTCTAGCTTTTGCAAAACTTGGAAATACTTTAAAGCAGGTTTTGGCACCACCTGTCAGGTGTGGGGTATCGGATTATAGCTTTTCCAAGTCAAAGGTTAAGGATACTGGTAAAAACTCAGAGTAATTGGTTGTATCTTGTCTCTGTTCAAGGCACTGGATCCTGGCTTCTGTTGAGTGTAGAGCTCTATGGAAGTCAGGAACTGGAAGCTGCCATTCTTAAATGCTACAGCTCTCAACTTGGCGGCCTCCATGTGACATTCAACCTGCCCTGGTACTGTATTTGGCACCTGTCGCATAGCTGTTTTAAAATCTAACTGTTTTGTAAGACAAAAACAGCTTTCTCAGTTTATCTTAAATAATTCTCTTAAATGGACAATAAGCATGAGAATTCAGTAAATCTGGGAATGCATTTTGAAATCAAGTTTACATGGTTCGCTGGTTTCATCCTTAATTATAGAAATGTCTCTTGACTGTGCTTCCTTTTTACCAACCTACTGTGCAAAAGTTACTCTTTGCAAGAGTGATACTATGTTGTATTTGTAGCAACCTCCCCCCCCAAACCATGTTTCCATGTGGCAGATGCAAAACACCTATCTAAAGTGCACAGATTCAAAGCGCTGCTTCTATGATATATTGTATGCCCAAAGACTTCAAAGGGGTGTCATTCTGCAGATGGAGGGGAAAAAAAAGAAACAGTGATCAAATATGAATCTGACAATATTACTTCCACTTCCAGACAGAGAAATGCCTGCTTACTTTTCCGTGTATCAACCCTCTAGTTGCTCAGTTTATGTTAAAGAAGGGATCTTCACTGAAGAGGCTGTTTCTTGCAAGCTTTAATCAACTTCAGGAGCTCCTGCCACAAGTTCCAAAAAAAGTTTTAAAGGTTGGCCAAAATTAATTTAAGTAGTAAAGCAGCATTTTTGCATTGTTATAATATGGATTTTTATCTGAAACTACTGTCTATTCCTCATATCATTTAAAAAAATGAAGGAAATAATATTTTATGACTGTCATTGCTTTAGCATATCATTATTCATATATAAATTGATGGGTCTGCTAATTCTCAGTAGATTTTGTCAGGTCACCACTATGTTCATGTGAAGATTATTAGAACATTTCCTTAACTTGGAAAATATTCTGTTGATCAGCTTCCTCTCCAGGCTTCTTAGTATCAAGTATGCTATCAGCATGCAAGCCTGTACGTTTCCCTAACACAAGAGACTTTTTCCAATTAAATGTTTCCAGAACATTTTTACTTCCTTCCTTTCATCTAAGTCTTCCTTACACAATAATATAGCCATCTCTCACAAATTAATAGTACTAAGCATTTGAAAAAGCCCTAGAGATTAAGATGAACAGTTCTGTCCAAAAGAGTCCACTTTGCAGTTAGAGCTGTGTGCTCTTACTGTTTCACTTGAGCCAAGTCTGGGAAAATTATAGTGTGATTATATTCTGCTAAATAGATTTAAAAATGCAAAGCTTTTATCAGTAAAGAAAAAGGGAGGAAAATGTCCCATCTTCACATCAGTTACAGATACCACTCACTGCACTTCTCTCTATTTGCTCATCGTTCTCAGAGAATTACTAGTGATACTGCCTTGGATGACTTTAGACATAGCAAACACTCGTAGTTTAGAAAATGAGCAAAGAAATTGAAAATGCTTACTTGTTGACCTCCTTCTCCTCTTGACAGTCCTCTAGTAATTTGTTATGTGACACAATCAGTCATATAGTGGCAGAAACATTTTTTTCTGAATAGCTGTCCCATTTAGGGAATATTTTAAATAATGTAATTTTTTTTTTCCTCCAAGCCAAAATACACAATCCAAGTGTGTCTAACCACTTCTAAAAATGTGCTGGAACAAGTTTCAGTGGGTACAGACCATTTCTTCACTTGGAAGCATTCAGTAAGGATGAAGAATCAAGCAAACAGATACTTGGGCACTGAATATCAATTTGTGCATGTTACTATGATAATTGCATGTGTGTATAGCAGTGTATACTGATGGAAAAACAGAAAAAGATCTCATGAATTTATTTCCTCCATTGTAACCAATATTACTTGCAATCCTGAACTAACAAAAGAAAAGAAAATATATTATGGTATTGATTTTACTGTGTTTCAAGTAATGCGTTATTATTTAGTCTGTTTATAGGTTTAAAATGGTTGGTTTATTGGCTACTGTACATGCCTCTCTTTCATCACTGGTGAGCCTTTTTTTTTTCTTTCCAGCAAGCAAAAATGATACATAAATCTTAGAATCATGACAACTGATTTCACTTTTCATATTTGGCAGTGTAGGCCTGTACTATAAACACTCCTTAAATATCTTTCTTTGATTTCAGCATTTTAGTGACATCACATCTTTGTACAGCCTAAATCCTGCTGCTCCACCAGAAGTAGAAGTAAAATGTGCGTCACCCCCCAAAAACTGGAATAGCTTCAACACACTCTGTCCAAATTATAATCAGAATTATCAGTCTTCAGAGCTGCATGATAAAGGTACAAAACAGCGCAGGTAGTCCCAGTTACTACCACAATATGTCTCCTTTGAGACCAGGTGAAAGTCAAAAAGTATTAGACTCAATTGTCTAATCCTGGAAAGATCTATTGTTCAGAGGAGACAGATTATAATTTAAATGCTCAGTGGTATCTTGTTTTTCTGAAAAAATGTAGAGAAATACACTAATTTCTCATTCTCCAAACAAAATGGTTCACATTTTTCTCCACCAGGACCATCTGATGTGAATTCTGAAGCCATGATCCCACCATTGAATCATCAACAGGATTTTATTAACTCTGACTTTTCAAGTTATATGCAAAAGAAGTCATGTTCTTCAGATGCAGTTGTGGGGAAGAAGCAGGACTTCTTTGTTGTGCCAAAGGATTATGAAGATTTTGCTCATCCAGATGTTAAGAATTCTGTTTATGTTCAACGACAGCCCTTCATGATGTACTGTAGCTCTGATCATTATTCCAAAAATTCTGAAGAGGATTTCTTTGCAACTTTCAGTGAATATGCATCTCCAGAGAGATCTAAGAGTTTTCTAGAAGAATTTAGAGACGTGACATCTACGAGCCCAGAAATTCTGATTGACGAGACCCCTTGGAATGATTATTCATCCACTTGCACATATGATTCATTTGCCCCCGTTGACTCAGATGAGCTTCAAAGTCTGAACTTTCACCAAAGAGCTAGAGAATCTTCAGGAAAGAGAGAAAAAAGTGCATCATTATTATTGACAGAAGAAAAAAATGTAACAGGTATGTGCAAAGCAAACAGAAGTTGCTGAAATTCTGTTTGTAACTCTACCAAAAACAGGAGTTTCTGTAAGAATAGATTCCATATTTTGTCTAAGTAGTTGTTAAATCCAACCCAATAGTTGCACTTTTCCCTTAGTACT
Source organism: Apteryx rowi (assembly GCF_003343035.1). NCBI lineage: Eukaryota > Metazoa > Chordata > Aves > Apterygiformes > Apterygidae > Apteryx > Apteryx rowi. The sequence goes on along the minus strand of NW_020448108.1, from coordinate 849,442 downwards.
GGACTTATTTGCACTTATGTTTCTTGTGTAAATGTTCCTAAATTTGTACTTCAAACAGTAAGAATATTTTTGAAAAAAATGTTTTTCCTTGTTAAATACTGAAACTTTAGCTCTCCAATTTTATAAACTTCAACCTCTTCTCTCTTTTACAGAGTCTGAAACGTACATAATAAACTTGCCAGAATTATTTTAAAAAGCTATGGGAAATACTATCTTATAAACATAGTTTTAGACAAAATGCAAAAGAAAAGACTAGAAAGTGCTTTTCTCAAAGGACAAAAATTAATTCAGCAAATTCAGAGAATTAAATTTAGATATTATTAATGGCTGTGTTTTGCTGTTGACTTTAATGGAGTCAGGATTTCATCCTGATACCTTTCTGAGTTTGTTTCATGCAGTTTCCTTATTCTTCAAATCGTTTTTCATTAACTAATGTCTCTGGGGTTAAAACACTCTATCCTGAAATCATTATAAAGCATATTTCTTTAAATAGATAGTGTATAAGGTGTACTTCAAAACTTCATTAACCCTGAAAGTGTGTACAGTCCTAATACAAAACCTTCAGCCTTCCTTTTTTTCAGCCACTGCCTTGTTTTCTTATCCCCAATATACTTTCTCAAATACAGTTAGCCCGAGATGTTTTTTCATAAGGCATAATATGTATCCATGGTGTTTTAAAAGTAAGAAAGGGTTGTTAGTCTGTCTCATGCTAAAGATTACTGTATCATATATTGTAGTATTTTTTTAAACTCTGCTGCTTCTTTATAGGTAAGACACTAAATTCTTTTAAAATCCAAGGTTGAGTTTCTCGAAAAGAGTGCCTAACTCCTTCCTAGTACAGATAATTCAATTTATATTTTCTCTGCTGCTGTGTATAGTGAAATCTCTTGGTAGTACAGCAAGGTTAGCACAGCACTAATGTTTCCACTAATTAAATCAGACTCATTCATGAAAACACAAGTAGCTAATTGATATCATTATGTTTCATGGGCTGCTTAAGGCAATGCTGGCAGTAAACAGGAAAAGTTAATTGCATATGGTGAACTGATTTTAATTTTCAGCCGATGTGAATTAAGGTATTTATACAGAAATTGTGAACAGGGCTGTTGCCTCTTCATTGGGATTAAAGTTGAGATCTGGGGTGCTGCTAGATAGTTAACAGTATTTCAGTAACCTGTAAATGGAACTAATAGTAGAAAATTCTAATTGCAGTAGTTTTAGTAGAGATCGGGGCAAATTTTCATGGTACCACCTGTTAGAATATTCTGAAAACACTGTGATCTCTGATTGAATGGCTTTCTGTAATACTGTGGCCTGATATGGCAAGGATATACTTAAACCTGAAGCAAAGAAAGAAAGGAGAGGTGATTTTGCCTTAGCTTTTGGGAGAGTAGACTTATTCTACTTTATTATTCAGGAGTCAACTGAAAAATAAGTATACAAGATACATGTACATGCTAATGCAAAAAACACCTTAATATACTGAAAGCTTTCTGAAATCCTAAATTTCAGAAACATGTGCAGGGTCAGGTCAGGTCTTTAAAAATCCGTGTTAAGAACCTTTAGGAACTTCTGCAGGCTTCAGGTCAAGCTTTTATTAAACCACAAACAATTAATGCCAACATGCCAAGCCAATATTTCCACTCAAACATATGAAATTCTTAGGTCACTGGTAAGGCTTTCTGGTAATACTTTTTGAAAAGGCTAAACAGAATTTTGTTCTAGTAACTTATTCTGAATAGGAAAAAATTCAAGTATTTTATTGTAAAAATACTTGAATTCTAATAATGTCAGTAGCCTTTTTAACTAACTTGAAAACAGGACTAATTTGTGTCTCTGATTAAAAAAGATTAACTTTCTCTGTTACTGAATATTGGGTGAAATAAATAGAAATAAGCATGAACATCTTTACTGAAATAATGCCCTTAAATGTACTGCAGGTTAATGTATTGATTTTGTACATAAGGTCCTGTGTTATTGTTACAGGGTAATATGCATAAAACTGTTCAGTAATAAATATTAGTTAATCTGTACACATTTCATTTTATGTCGTCTTATGTGCTTTTCATACAAAGCACACTTGTTAAAGCTAAAGTCAGTTACTGCTTCTGGGAAACATAGTTAAGCTTGTACACCAGTGGTGTTTATAGTTTATCATGTCTATATTTTTTTCTATTTTGTTTCCAGATTTTAGATTTGCAGAAGTACCACAGGGCAAAAAAAGGAGATTAACATTTGAAAGAGTCCCTGGAAGAAGTGATGGACAAACACGTCTGAAGTTCTTTTGAATGGAGTGGGGAGTTGCATACTATAGATGCTTTTTTAAATTTTTAAAACATTTAAAGTGAAATGGATTAAATTCAGTTCTTTGTTCATTTTTAAAGAAAAATTGGGGTTGAGGAAGAGTGTTGGCAATTTACTAATTAAGGACTTTTGTATGTTTTTAAAATTTTTCTAACAAAGGTGTTCCTTGAACCTGGAGAATTTATTGCTTCTCTCTTCTTATAAGTCATATAAATTACCTTATCTTTCTTCATACAAAAAAGTAAAATATGAATGAAAAACACAGATGCCAAAGCATATAGAGTATCCAAGGGACCTGTGTTTGCTCCCTAAGGGTGTAGGCTTCCGAATCTGCAGATGAACAAGATCTGCCAGAATCTCAAGACTTCTCTGAAAGTGTTAGAGCTTTCTTTCACGTAAAGCCTGGAGCCCTTGCGCTCTTCCTTAGGTGCAGCTGCACTTTCTTCCTTGTGACAGCTCACTTAGAAGCCATGTGATGTTTTGAGCTTCTGAACTGGCTTTAGTCATGTTCAGGCTTCAGAAAAAAACATACTTGTTTTATGGACTGCATGTGAAAGATATGTCGAAATTTAGGATTCTCATAGTTTTGATTCAAAGTTATGACCCTAGCTCTCTTTGTAAGCCAGTGGAGACCATCTGTTAGTGAAGATCATTTGTTGGCATCCAACTTTTTCAGCCTCCTACAGTACATCTGCAGGCAGGGAAATGAGAAGCGTTTGAGATGCACTGCCAGCCACTGTAGGCTAAAGCCAGAAGAAGCAGAAGATGAAGGGGAAAAAATGTCATCTGCATTGCAAGCTATAGAAGAGAGAGGGTAGAATAGTAACTGAACCCCCATATTCCATTAAAAGATTTGGTAACAATCCTGGAAATACAGATGGGAGCAATGGTAGACAGTAACTCCATCCTACTGCAGGAATAGGTGTAGCAATAATACAGTTTGCAAAGGAATGTCAGCCAGCTCCAGAACATCAGTGTTCATTCAGTGCCCTTTAGTTGAGATTATTCAGTTTTCAAATCCACTATTTTTTTTGTTTAATGCAATAACAGAAAAAAACAGGTGTTGCAAGATGGTTTATGCTTGCAGTAAAATACTTTCTTGACCATAGGCTTTCATGAAGTACATATTCACTATTTGGCTTTAAAAAAAAAAAAATGGTGCTCAGGGGATTAACTTTGGTTTCTCAGGGAAAATTGTATACTGATTTTTAAGTGAGAATTCCTAAAAGCTATGGTGACAGCCCTAACAGCAATTTTAACTTAAAATAATATCCCCAAATTATTTGTATCCAAATTGTTTACAAGATTTTAGAAAATTCCTTTCACATGTAACTTGAAAAAAGATTTTTTTCCTAGAACTAGAAACAAGCCAGTGTTTCCCTATTTTGCCCAAAATAAGAAAAAGACTTAAATAAAAATTGCAGTCCGCTCACTATTTCTGGCCCATTTTTGTGGTCACTTGACCTAACCATTTTCCATCTCTCCTGTCTCCCAAATTGCTAGGCTCAGGAATCTGTTCTTTTAAGAGTGCAGCTCTGCAAAAACTCAGTCACAAACAACCACAGCGAGGAAAATTATAGCTGCCGCTGCTAGCTATGTATTTACATCCTTCTTTCAGACATACAAAGGTTGAGACCAGTACTTCAGTTTGAACACTCATGAAAAGCTAGCACAGATAATCCATAGCGTAGCAATGACAGTTCGCTTCAAAAACAGGGGCAACCCATATGCTGCCTACATTAGATCAGTGAAGAAAATTCAAGTGCTGTCCGCATTCAGTTTCTGTTAGAAAAATATCAGTGAATGGTTAGTTATTGGCAGCATAATGGAAAATAAGGTTAAGGGCTTGCAATGACCATTTGGTTTTTAATCTGTTTTTGACTCTCAGTCTCACAGATGCATACATCCGGACAAATTCATCACATGTAAGGTACTTTCCCCTCTCTCATCAGCTTGATGCAAAGGAAAGTTAGTATTGCACTGTATAAACATTTTTGTGTCCTAATGTATGTGTAACTGAGAAGAATCCCACAGTGTTAGAGTATCAAAAGAATTTCATCCTGGAAGGGGAAGCAATCAGTGTTGACTAAACAATGATTGACTGTTGTCCTTGTTTTTCCCTAATTGGGGGTAAGAAGGAAATGTGACTTCATCTTTGCACCGCATCTTTTTTGTCTGAGAATGTCCATCAGCAGTAGGAATAATCATCAGGTCTTGGATCAAATTTGCAAATTGCTTAGTGAACAGGCAGGTGGAACTGAAGATGGAAAAACAGTCTTGCTGATGGTTTGTGAGAGGTGATGTTGAAGGGCTGTAAGAGAGGTGACAGTGAGAAAAGATGGCCTTGCGGCTCGTGCTAGAGGCTTGGTGTACAGATTTTTACATTCACTTAATCTGCTTTATCACAGGCATCCTGTGAAACCTTCAGTCATGAGACTGGTAACAAGGCATGCTGCACTCCCCCAGCAGCTGGGGCCTTGGCAGACAACCTCTTCCATGGCTTTCATTAGAGGAAAATCAGGTATCATTGTCTGCAGTAGTCCAGCCTGCTAGAGATTACACCTGCTACAGCAAGGGCAACACAAGACGGTTATCCCCGCCAAAGCCGTCCCAGTGCTCAGGCAAATCAGTGCAAAGCCTGCTATGTCTGCAGTTTGAGCCAGGGCCCTGCCCTGTTAACTGGACAACTAAGAGATACCCTATTCTGCTGCCCATGTCCATCTATCAAATTCCTGTTGCAACACCATTTGACTGACAGGCTAGCAACAGCTACTTTTTCTTACACGCTGTAACTTAAAAGCTTTTGTGCCAGCTCATTAGTGAGTCCAAGCTTCAAGTGAGGACATAGTGCAGAAAAGGAGGCATAGCAGGTGGGCCTGGGGAAAGGTTTTATTGCAGGAGGTAAAAAAGGTCTGAAGGGCTTATCTGGGAAGGAGGCAGCTAGGAGCAGCAGAGCAATACCAGTAGCCAGACGCTGGTCAAAGTCATTCGAACGTGTACCCTCCTCTCCCTCACTCCTCACCGAGCTGAGCATTTTGACCTCAGCCTAAGCCTCTGATCACCTCTCTGCAAATACAAAGAACTGTTTCCTCTAGATTACTGCAATAAGTGCAGGTGTCAAATACTACAAGAAAAACAGTCAGACATACTCAAGTAGCCTACAAAGAAAAGGAAGCCAAAGAAAGGCTCTTAAAGAAAGATGTTCTTTTCTGTACTTGAAGGCACAGTTCGTGTTGGCAGTATTGTTGCTTTCTTTTCAGTGTGTCCCTGCAGGACAAGTGTGAAAAACATTTGTTAAAGACTGAACTGTCTGGGGGACATTCATTGCCCCATTTCAGTTTATATTTATGAAAACTAAATATTCAGATCACCTGAGGTGACATTGCAAACTTCCTTACAGTTTCAAGATTTATGTGTTAGCCTGGTCACTTAGCTACTCTGTGCCCACGAAAAATGATAAATAGCTGTAAGTAGGAATTTTCTATTCATGAGACACAAAATTTTCTAAAAATCCATCAGTAACCTTTTCTTCCCAAAAAGCCATGAGGGCTCCTCTCCCATCTTAAAATTAAAGAATCCTCCTAAAAGCTCACTAATGGGTTTGCTCTTTCTTACAATTAAACAAAGAGTTCAAAGCCAGTAGGGAAAGGAATTTTATTTCCAAACTTCTAAAAGCCTAATACAAACAATAGATATTAAACAAACTGAAAAAACATAGTAAAAAACATTAATGTTGTCCTTGTAAAAGTGCTCTATAAAAAAAACTGAAGGCGCATAACCAAGCACATTTTATTTGCAGAAGTTAGTAATTTACATGTATTTCAAACCTTGACATATATGCATGCAAATACCTTTGTGTTCATGTGGTTTTAGTGTCTGGTCACATTTTAGACATTTGTCAAGGATATTCCACCAAGGCAGTATCTTTATGAATACAAATTAGGAGAAGTATTAAACCCATTGGAAGTTTTGTAAGAAACAAGCCTTAAGAATCAAGCCTGTGCTACATTTTGTGTCAATCAGTTTCTAAGTATGTGTCATTTGTGAACTCAAATGCACTTGAAAAACAGTGTAGCTGATTCCCAGACTTGCCAATTAAAAAAAAAAAAGAAAAAAGGAGTTCCATTTGAGAACAATATCTTACTACAAACAGCAATTACTTTTATTTTTTAACAGTTCATTTTATGGATGTTTTACTTTGGAAAATACAAATATTTTTACTTTCCCAAATTTTGTAATTTATGTAGGCAGAAAATCTTTCATTCAGGCATAACAACGTACCAAGATAGAAATAAGTAATTTGGTAAAGATTCATGTGCTTTTCTTTTCTAAAATGTAAACATCTCAAAGAATATTTGTACAGTTAGTATAATGTAGTAACAATGGTGACAATTATGAAAAGAATATTAGTTATAGTAAAAACTTTACAAACATTAGTAAATGGTCTAGTGAAGTAGAGATACACAAGAACAAATAGATAAATTAATTACTAGGAGATCATTTTAGCCACACAAAAGTAAGGGCACAGAGATAGTCTTTTCTTGAAAAGGAAAGGCAGTTGTTATTCGTGTCATGCTTGAAGGCAGCTCTCTGATGACCTTCCCTACAAAAGGAAAAAAAGGTCTATTAAATGCTGTCTTCCTAAGCTGATACATTTCTCTTAGAAATTATAACACAAAAGATGCTTTGCACTGAGTCAAACTGAATGAGCACCTTTCTTTGTTGGATGTTGGCATCCTTGAGCACTACAAAATTTTTGCACTGCTTTTTTCATTTTATTCTCATCTTTTATGATCCTAAGATAATTAAATTCCTACCTAGATAATTGAGCTATTAGCAAAAGATAATAAAATGAAATCTGGGGCTCAGCCATGCATTTATAAAATGATTGTATTATATTAAGCAAACTCAAACTTGAGAAAATGTTTTGTATCCTGCCTGGATGATACAATCAAACTCAAATCCTAGAAATATACAAGGAGTTAGATAGGCTACTTCAACAGCAAAAGAGTGCATGCAACAGTCTCTATCAACTTTATCACATTTGCAGTAAGGAATAAGGATAACACCTAAATTTACTGTAACTAAAGAGAAAATCTTCTGGTCTTTATCCCGTTTTTCCACAAGAAAACAAGCCAGCATGCTCTCTCTCTTCCACTTCAGTCTTGTCTTCTCAGACCTATGTAGCAACAATCAAAACTGTGCTATTAATGAGATATCAACACAACTTTAAACTCATGAACTCTGGAGAGGAAAAGGGGAATATTCTACAAGTACTTTATGTTCTAGTTTGAATTCTTCTAAAGAAAATACTAATTTTCACTGTGACAGCCTTCTCAAAGAAATTTGGTGTTTCTTCCTTTCCCATTAGTTTCTCCACCTCAGTAGCAGAAACTGTATTTACTTTTTCTGTTAAAGAGGAGTAGTGCTTTCTGAATATCCTACTACCATGTAAGTTTGTCATGCATAAGAAACAAAGATTTTCCAGCAAAAGTTATGGTGGTGATCCGGCCTGAGAGTACTAGCACACAAATCTGTCCTTCCTCCTACTGCAGTCACTGCTACCAGCATGACAGATGGGAGAGACAAGAGTGGGAACTACAGGACTGAATCCCAGAAACTTCTGTATGCTGGATGGGTCCGTGCTCCAGCTGCACCACAGATACAAACAACGTACAGCACTCATGCCGACAGAGTTCAGGGAGTATCCTGCGTTTTAGATCTGTGCTGAAAACAGTTACGGAGAATGCAATTACAGTTCATCTCAGCTCCTCGCTGCCTGCACCACTTTTGGCACTGTACCAACAGCAACAACTGAAAAAGCCTAAGGACAGACACAGCCAAAATTAACTGCAACATGATATTGAAGACAATATATTTTTAACAAGGTTCTTGCCTAAGCTATGAGGTAGTCACTAAAATACATGTGAGTGTTACAGCTTTGCCTTACTTCTTCAAGCTGGATACATGCCTGTTTTGTGGCTGGCTGTGTCAAACATGCAGCAGTGTTTCATGGATAGTTTCTATTATTTTAGGGGGCACAAATGACCCTAGAGCTGGTCAAGTGCAAAAAACCCCCCCAAACTATAAACAAAACAATAAAAGACCCCAAACCCAAAAGCCCTCAAGAAGGGACAAACAGCAGGAGAGAGGCATATTTCAATGGTCACACCTAAAAGAAACAGAAAAGCATTATGTAGAGTCAGCAGGAAAGTGATAGGCATTTTGCCCTGAGGAACCCAACATTTAAACAACTGTAAGAATGTATCTTTGTCATTCCTTGGCCTTGGGTTTCAAATCAGTCATCTGGGTCACATCTGTGACTTTATTACCTGATTTCAGAGTAGGGCACAGGATCTGGGTTCTCGAAAGGGATTGCTCCCTGCAGGAACTCCAACAAGCAAGGCGTCTTTGCAGGCATTTTGCATGCAGTACTGCTGGAGCTCTGCAGCTGCCTGAGAGACCTGTGCAAAGAAAAAGGAAAAACAAACCCAAAGAGGAAACTAATTTATTCACAAGCATGTATTAGGCATTTCCTCTTGGAGAAACATTATCAAACAGAGTTGGATTGCAGCCAGGTCAGCGCTTGAATTCTAAAACACCAAGTAAATCAACACAGATGCACATTTACAAAGCCCTGATGAGACATGCATGAAACACTATGCCAGTGATGAGCCAGAGCAGTGCATAGGATTGAGATGTGTATGCCATGGAATTTGTCCTCATTTTAGGTTTATGTTTGAACTCTTATACCCTAACATAATTAATAAAAAGTATTTTTATTTCCAAACTGTTAGGCAACACAGAGAATAATGATGAAGGAAAGGGGAAAAAAAGAAGGAAAAGCTTTTTTAGGTCCAAATTGCCACGTTCCCCTGGCAACGAAGTCAGACGTTCAAATCCAGTCTCTGGCCCCCAAATAGGACAGTCCTGATGTCCAGAGGTGCAGAACAAGCCCAGGAACCTGAGGGCAAGACAGCTACAGCACTATACTCCCCTGCTCTCCCTGTGCATGGCAAGTCAGGAAAGCCAGGAAAAGGCAGAGAGATTCCCAGTTTCTCAGACAGGCATTGGGAGCAGCTGCATGAAGCAGTCCCAGGCATGCTCCCTGCCACATTTTGGATAAAAGGAATTACTGAGAATGCTTGTGGGAATACCAGCTCCCCTCTGGCTTCACTGCCACSTTCACTACAGAGCTCCTGAAATACTGCCTTTCCTTCCCGTGCAGCTTTGCAGTGTTACCGGAGGAGGGATGAGACGACAGGCAGAGCAAGCACCTGCACTTCCCAAACCCTTGACTGAAGACGGGACTTTGGTCTGGGGCTCTCAGATCTAACAGCGTCCCCCGGTGGGCTGGGAAGCCTGGCCTGCCTAACACATCCTTTCATTTGCTTCTTCACCGTCGTTCTGTTCACAGCCTACCAGCTCTCACTGATAATATTCACCCTTGCAACTGCCTGAATCTACACAGAAGATAGATTCTTTATAAATCTATCTTTAAATTTTAAGAGAGGAGAAGAGGCAAAGAGGTATTAAAAGAACCACTTTCCCCAGCCTCCCACTTCCTCTTTGAAGGAGTATAAGGAGGAAAATCCACAGTGAGGATCTCTGCTCCTCCATGGACTTTGTCACTCTTCCTGGAGAGAATCTCTCTCCCGTGCTGCCGAGGCCTCCCACCCTGCCCACCCTTTTGATACCCTACAGTATTAAACATCGTTGCTTCAGTCGCAGTGTTGACACTTGATCCTCTCCCGGGGCCTGACTATGCATCACATACTGGTATAAGGCAGAGGTGGCACTACCCAGCACGGGTCAAGCCAGGGCTGCACGGAGGTTTTTCCAGGGAAAATGATTAGAGAGCTGTTCAGGGCATGGCTCACCGCATGACCAAAGCACGGCTCTGCAGTTCCTTACTGCATGCCTTTGCTCATTACTGCCAAGCTCTGCAAGGAGCACAGAGCTATGGATATCCTACTAGTGCTCCCAGGAAGATATAATCCTATTTTTTGGCCTCTGTGTAAGAATTATCTATCCACCTTCTATAACATTCTTCACTCTTCCAGTTTAGGCAGAAAGCGCAAGGGTTCCTACTGCGTTTCATCATAGGACAAACCCTCTCAGTTCAGCAGCCTCCTGCGTGCAAGATGTGCGGGGTACTTCTTTCCTACTTGGTTTCCTTCTTCTGAAAATACTGTTCCTTTGTACCCTTTTAGCTTGGCAGGGGTAAAAAAAAAAAAATCACTGGAGTTTGTAGTATGGGATGTATTTTTAATACTGCTTTCATATTCAGTTTCCTTCTGAAAACACATTGTCTGCTCAAGGCAACCAAAACAATATGTTTTCTCCCATCTCAGTGTCTGTTAAAACTGATCCAACCTTTTCTTCACCAACTGAAGAATATTCCTCAGTGCTTCTACATTATATGTCAAGAAGCTGAGGCAATGCTGGGCAAAATGCATGTTTTTAAATAATGCATCATTTCATTTGTGACTATAAAAAGAAACAAACAGAGCTTCCTCCAGCGGACCTGGAAAGAGACTGCTGTACACAACGTTGTAAGAAAGAAAAGACCAAAATCTCATCAACTCCAAGCCTCCTCAGAGTACAAGCAAACCCATAATAAAAACCTGTCCCAGAGAAGTCCAACTCCACAATGTCTGTTGACCTCCCCAAAGTAACCCCTAATAAACCACAAACTATACCCATTGTACAAAGGCAAGCAAACAAAAAATTAAATGTCTCGGGATGAGCAGGAGCAAAGACCCAGGGCATTGCCGGTGGTCTAAAGGAGCAGAAATGTTCAGGCAACCTTTTCTGTGTTGGACAACCTCCCTCTTGCCACAAAAAGGCCTGCATGCATTTCTGCTCTGGATCATGCTGTTTGTCATAGATTCCTACACATCATTGCTATGATAAGCTACACTCACAGATTTGTCAACTTAGTATTATCTAATAAGATGTAATGACATTAATAAATTGTCAGGATAATGTCCAAAAGCCGTGGTGGTTTCACCTTTCAATGGGCACTTTGAATTTTCACCAGACCCGGGCAGGAGTGGTGAGAAAAGGCATTTAAATAAAGCAGCAGCTATGTCCCTGAAGCTCAATACGCTGCCACTGTGTTCAAACCAAGGAAGCCAGTGTTTTATGACTGGTCAGTGGCCTGTGTACGGAGGTGATGAGAGAAGAGGAAAGCATAGGATGCAAATTAATTTGACCTTTATCACTTCACAGCCTAAGTTGGACTTCGGATGCGGCTGGAAAGAGTCACTTTCTCAAAGCAGTGGTGGAACCAGTGAAGCCCCCACCTGCTAGGAACCAAGTTTGACAGGACTGCAGGGGTGATTTCAGATTGCTAGAGCCCCCCTCCCCCCCTCCCCCAAAAAAAACAACACACACACACACACACACACACACACACAAAAAAAAACTCTTAGGGATTGGCAGATGACAGGCCTGCCTCACTAGCCTGTCTTCGCCTGGAAGTCAGCAGACATGAGAAGGTTCATGCATGCATAGAAAATTGCCTGTTTTCCCCAAGTGTGTCCGGGGATGCAAAAACATCCTGCCTCTCCCTGCAGACCCTGCCTGCTCTCAGAGCGGGGGAAGCTGTCTGGGTCAGCGGCGAGGAGCTACCCGGGATTACCGCGCTTGCTTGTGCAGAACTAACGAGGTTCTGCTGCATTATTTGTTATGGCCACTTTCAGCAGGGAACGGCCCTCGCTCCACCGCACCATCTCGGGCGGTGAGTTGCAGGGCCGGGGGCCGGGGGCCGGGCTCGGCGCTCCCGGAGCACATGCAGCCTCCGCGGCCCCCTCCAGAGCAGGCCGGCCTGAAAACAAGGAACAAACTGCAGGGGAAGCAGCTCGCCTCCTCCAGCCGCCGTGCAAGAGCAGGCCCCCTCCGCGCCCGGGGGCGCCCGGCATCCTCCCCCCGCCCC
>NW_020448108.1:826546-836643 GCF_003343035.1 Apteryx rowi | reverse complement strand
CCCGTCTGCTTTGGGAGCAGAAAACCTTCTTGGTTGCAATATGAAGGCGGAGTACGCAGAGTTCCTCAAAAATTGCAAATCCGCCACACCCCCCCCCAAAAAAAAAACCCCACCGCTCCGCTTGCACTGAGTCGGGCTCCAGCCGCCCGGCAGCTGCTAGCGGTGTCGCCGCATCCCCCTTGGTTCAGTGGGCGCAAACAGCGAGCGAACCGCGACTGCTGTTTGACTTTTCACCAGTGACTGTGGAAGAGCCGTTTTCCTTTTTTTTTCTTTTTTCGTCAGGTGTTAGAGTTTGCTCTAAAACTCAGCAAGGAGATGCTCATAGCTGAAAGAAAACTGCTAAACAGGGGTCCACCCGTCCAAGCACGCTTTTGAGCCTCTGCCGAAAGCTCACCGCTGTCACTGGAAAGACTTGCAAGGAATAAAGACCCTGGCTCAGAAGCATTGTTATGTCTTCTGCATATTGAGCATGTAGCTCACATATACTGTATATTTAAAAGTGTATATATATAGAGAGAGTATATATGTGTATATATATATATATACATTCTTTGGAAAATGTTGATAGGAGATGTGATAGCATGAGGTGTTCGTTTTCTGATATTCTACCATCTTGGCATACTTTTCTGTTTCACACCAAAATATCACTGTTATCCAGTGCCATCAACATTTGTTCACACAATTCTCAGTGGTCATAACCCAGTTTATACTGGTTATAGTATTATCACAATTCTCAGCAGTATCACTCCCACTTTTTTTTTTTTTTCATATGCACACAGTGTTGTCTTGTGGACTTAATTTCAAGGCAAGATGGGGCTTGGAAATTTATACCCAAAAGACAAGCATAATTTAAAACTAAAATGAGATGTTAGGCTTGAAGTGCTTAAGTTACCTCAGCTAATGTTACTGCAGAATGACAGCCCTGTAAACAGAAATTTGTTATTTCTAGCCTTCATCAGGGAGGTGTGACTGCAGTGCAGCCCAGTAACGCTGGCTGCAGCCCATGAATTTATGCCTATGTCTGGATAATTTCAAAGGACTCATGCAGTGAGAAAAATGGAAACTCTGAGTCAAGCCTGCAGAATAGCTCATTTCCACTAATAGTAAAACACCTGCAGATTTTTTGCTTCTCTATTCATTATCAGGCCGTAGTTTTACAAACATAAGACATCACTGCCACTGAAAGACACAGGTCCATCCTCCCAGTGACCGTGCCCTCCACTGCACCAATTTGTTGCTGTACAGAGCCAGGTCAGGAAGTTAATCCTGACTGAAACTAAATCAACCAAGAAGGGATAATAGGGGTGTTTGGGTTTTTTTTTTTTTTTTTTTGCCAGCTTTTTGCACAACCCTGTTTACCAAACAAATACTTGGCTCAGTAGGGAGAGCATGGCACCAAAAGAGGCACTGGGGCAAGCAAGAGTGGCAGAGTTAGCTCAGTGTTTGTGAAAATGTGGCACCAGATGTGGATGCTCTTTTAACTAGAAAAAAAGCAGACAGTGCATGTAACTGCTTTAACTAATAAGCAACAGCATTACTGTTTTTATCCTTATTCCACTGGTATCTCTCACAGCAGCTTCAGTTTTCCCCAGCACTCTTTTGGGAGGCAGAATGTGTTTTGGGAGATGAAGCAGCAATACACCCAAATCGTGAAGGTGCATCTTACTTAATGAACACCTTTGTAGCATCCCTGCTACATCAATAGCAGTGTTGAAAAGATTACTTCATGAAAACAAGCACAGCTTATTCTAACTACCTTCTTTACCAATTAGGTCTTAGGCATGAATTGACCTTTAAATACAAAATGAATTAAGTTTATAGCTACCCTGCACAGCAGCAGAGATGAAAGAACAGACCCAGCAATTCTTTTTGAATTTTGAAGATCCACAATGAAATTAATCATTTAGTATAACAGCCCTAACCTACTTTTGAGTACATATTTATTGTTATTTAAAACAGAAAATTGAGATGGCATTCCAAGAATTAAGGAAAGCTAAACTAGCAAAAAGAGGGACAGAGAACTGCAATTCTTCCTCAGATGACAATAGGCTGCCTCAACAGGATCAGAAAAGTCTTGATTCAAAAAAAGAAAAAAGAAAAAAAAGAAAAAAGCAATTTAAAACTTCTAGTTATTTTGGGGTTTGGCTGGAATAGCAAGTTGAAGAGATTATCTGAGTCTCTTAACAGATGTTTGGCTAACCTAGCACTGCTTTTAGTGGGAATACTTTTGCGGAATTTGTTTTTACAGATGCAATAAACGATGGAAGCTGCCCAAGCTTGCTACACACCCCACCCACCCCCTTCCTCTGTAAAATACGAGATATGGTAACAAACTCTTTCAGTAGTAAATTGTGGAAACTACGGTCTGGCCTGAGCTACAGATGAAAGCAGGGGGTGCTGTTCTGCAGTATTTCATCCAAGTACTCCAAGATCCGATTCGTTCAGAAGAATCAGCAGGGATAAACATACTAAAGAATACTTTAGATTTAGAATTAAAAACAAATTCAAGATCTATATTATAATAAACTTTTATTTACATAAGGCATTAAAATTGCCCTTTTAAACAAAAGGGTCATTTTCCCTTTACCAATACTTTGGTGAAAAAAATGTCACATTTAGTAGACTAATGTTCACTGATACACTTGTTCTGAACAAGTAGGTACAATCCAACATACAAGATTAAAAACCAAAGATTTAAGCATACTACTTCATGTATCACTCTGTAGAACAAAGAGTTAAGGCTTGTTTGCATCACAATGATGATCCGTCATGCATCATTTATCCCACAAAGAATAAAATTCAAATTTCCAATTGGACCAGGGATAGCTGCAGAAAAAGTTTACAATCCCCATATTGTAGGTACAATCCCCACACTGTAGGTACAATCCCCATATTGTAGTCCACATTAAAAATACAATTTGGCATTTCAGAAATTAAGTTGAAAAGTAGAGAAAAGAGAGAAGAGGAAGGCAGAAAATGTCTCTTGCTTCAGAGTCCTTTTGAGCATTTCCAGATTCCCAGCGTTCATTTGCAGAAACACTTCATTCTTGGAAAGGAAAACAAGGACTTTCAAGGGTTGATCTAGAAACAATTTGGGAAAGATGAAAGTTATGGTTCCATTGATATGAATATGAAATACATAGAGGAGAACACATTATTTGAAACAACAAATTCCACATCATAGATCCCCTCTGAAATCCCCAAGTAAGTGGAATATATACATTGAGCTAAGCCTGTTTAAAAGATCTGACTTATAAAAATGGTAAACCTGTATTATTTTTCAGCCTGATTTAATAATTCCTGAGTTTTAGATCACTGCTGAGCCACAGCAGATAAAACTCTGAATGATGTAGTGAAAAAGTTTTGCAAGTCAGTTTCAACATTAGCATACATTCTCATCAGCTTTCAGTCATCAATAAAAGTTAGTCTTCCAGGTCCTTCATTTCTCATCCACCTCCGGTATCTTTTCCATCGGGGATCCATGGCCATCTTCTTCTTTAATTCCTCCTCTTGTTCTTGTTTATAGACCTGATAAACAGACAAGAGTTTCAAATAAGGCTGAAAAAACAGCTTAAGTGAACCTGAAAGCAGGTGTAAGAGCTGATAGTTCAGCTATTTGCCAGCTTAGTGATATTAAGGAAGACTGAATTGCAACACTGTGGGCAGTGAGCTTGACTAACATGCAGTGTAAGAGTACCCCCAGTCAAAGAGCCTCAATCTGCAGTTGAGATACTTTAAATATTTTTGCTGACAGTAGAACTACATTATTGTAAGACTGTACTGTAAGCACTGAAACTAAAGAATTAGATGCTCATGCAGTCAACGAAACAAAATTTACATTAAAAAGGTGGTAACACTCAGAAAGTTGAATGAGTCCTTTTCAGCACAGGTACCATTCAACAAAGTTGTTTGACTTTACACATTAGTTGTTTTGCCATTTCAAAGTCATTCTCATAGTATTTTTCTACTCTGCTATGGATATTTTTATTCCTTATTTAGTTTCTTAACAAAGTTAATACATCCACCACAGTAAGTATTGGTAGTATCAAATGATAAGTGATTTACATTATGTCAGGAAATGGCATCACTGCTGATAATTATAGATTAAAATACAAAGTCATGTATCTAAAAATGCAACAGTATCTACATTTTTATTCTGGAAGGGAGTTTGCAGATAGAGTCAATGTAAATCTCAACATGATACAGGTTTATGTCTCAGTATCAGCTGAATCCTTCCTGTAAGGGAATTAAGTTCAAAATTCTGCCACGCAGGAAAAATATATTTTTTTAATATTATAGACAGATTTACATAATCACCAGCTCAATGTTCAGTTATCAAACAAGCATATATATTGTAAGAATTATTAGGGAAATAGCAGAAGAAAAACATAAAACAGTGTATTATTGTAGAACTCTACGCTGTGTCTGTGTACCGCATTTTTGGTCTTCCCCACCCCTAAAAGGGTATTGGAAAACTGAACAATATGTATACAGACAACTGCAATGATCAAAGGTACAGAGAAGCTTTTGTATGACAAACAAACAAACAAAAACTAAGCGTACTTTTCAGCCTAGAAAAGACATGAGTAAATATCAAGGAAGGATACGGTAGTGCTCTGGAGGAGCGCAGGTAGCATGAGAAAAGAGAATGAAGAATGATTATTCTCCTTTTCCTTTAATACAAGAACTAGCCAGTGTCTGGATGGCTTTTTGAATACTCCAAGTTTTAATGGGTTCAAAAAGCAATCAGATATGTTTATTAAAGAGAACTCATTAAGGCTATTATCTAGGAAGATAGCATTTCATGTTTAGGAAGTCCCAAAGCTGCAGATAGTACTGGATAAGTATTGCTATGTAGGTGCCATTTTCTTATATTCTTCACTCAAAATCAGCTGCTGGCCACCAAAGGACATGACTTCGGGCTAAAGAGACCTCACCTCTGGCAAATACAGCTCTTTTATACTCAATGTCCAAAACCACACTAATTAGAAACAGTGTGGATCCCCAAACCATGCTAATTTTTTCTCTACAACAACAGAAAATTCATTTTGTCTTTCTTTTTCATCTGGTATCTGCTTTGACTAGTAACATTACTAAATCTTTGGACTTTTACCTCATCTTCCAGAAAACCCATCGTAACTCATTATGCATATTTATCTGTTGGCTAATCCTTCACCTACATTATCAACTTGACTTTTTTCCCCTTCAAGTTTCTGAAGAAATCCACCTCTCCTTATTTTTAAAGATGTACTCTCTCACCTTTCCTGCTCTCCAACAGCAGAAAAAGAAGTTCTGCCACCCCCACTGTTCCTTCTCTCTGAGCACGCAGAGCAGCAGCAATATCTCCTCTTCCCCTTAAGAAGGCCAACTTCCTACTCATAGTTTCTCTTCCAGAAACTACCCATCCATACAGCCTATAGATGAGCTTCACTGGAACAATAAAAGCATTTCGACAATCTGCCACCTCTTGGCACCCCAGATCATTCTCAACTGCAAATTCCATAGTGTGGGTAATGTTCTTTTACTGATCTCACAGGAAACTTAAAAACCCCTACATCTTGGCTATTATGTAATAGAGTATCCTCGACAAGGTAGCAGCTGTGTCTTATGGTATTCCACATACCATTTTTACTTGAATAAACACAGAGCACAGCAAGAACAGTCCCTGAATCACTGAAGGCAAAGAACTGTCAAGAGACAATTAGCAAGTTAGGAATGAATGGTTCAGGCGACAGAAAATTGGAGTTTCAGATGATCTGGGTAAGCTTAATCATGAATTATTACTGTTTGGAGGATCTACATTCTGCACCCTACTATAAATCTTTGTCATACCACAATGTCACAAGACAGTCTTTGATCAGATTCAACTCAATCTTGTATCCACAGACACCCTAACAATTATGTGTGGATGACCCCTGACCAAGTAATTCCTTTCTTATACACTCAGACAAAACCAGGAGTTGTTGCCTATCGGTATGTGAGCATAAGAAGTTCAAGAGAAACTGATGAGTGTTCCCTAACAGTCTTCTATTTAGTCAGCAATAGCTGGAAATGAAGCAGTGATTCCCAAATTACTATCTGATGTGCAAACGTGTCCAGCCACCTTTGTACCAGTCTGAGAAGACTGGATAACTCACATTAGTTTCTCACCACAGCTACCCACCTCATAGTTTTCTCGTATCCATAGCTGCCGTTCAAGAAAGGTCTCTTTTTGATGATCTTCTAGGCTGTCAAACTGAGACTGTGACATTTTCATATATCTCCGTATGATATATAGCTTCTCTTCCACACCATATTCCTGCCCTTTAATAGTGAAACAATAAATCCACCAACAGTACCAAACTATGTATTTGCACAAGTAAAAAGGAGCAAGAAGAATCTGAAACAGAAGGATATCATATATCTTGGGTTTCTGATAACCGCCTTTTATATCTATTTTATTTTTGATAATGTCTTTGATGATTTCTTCCTCTTCTTCACGGATTTCTTCTTTAGATCGCCTGTTTTTGCCTTTTTCTTTAGTCTTGTTGAGTAAACCTTGTTGCCTGGCAATCTCAGTAGCTTGTATGCGATATTTTGGCACTGTCGCTAGGTAGTTGATAGCTTCATTATAACTACTCCACCAGCTGAAGAACTGTAATATAAGAACAGTAAAAATAAAACACATTTTTTTTTAAATACACATGCATACTTTATTCCTAGTAGGAGCTTTGGCAGAAAAACAAAAAAACCCCATGCCCTGTTATATACCCTTAGCTACCAATTATATTGCAGCAAGAGTAAAAAGTGACAGTAACAGTTAGTACTTCTGTAGTATTAGAGAAGCTATAGTTACAGTTATTCCTTCAAACTTAGTAAGGCACCTATGGTGACTGGGAAATAACCATATATATCAAATAGCAATGTATAGTGATTAAGGTATGGGAGGGGGCTAAACAGCATGTTCAAGCTGTTTTTGTTCACTAGGAAATGGTTATCTCCTATTGCTCTAAATGAAGCTTATGCTAGGCTATGCCAGCCATTCCCTAAAGTTCCCTTGGATTTATAAATAAAGTAGCCAGCATTTCAAGCAAATGCAATATAGAAGATAAAAGCTCGCAGACTTTGATCAGCAGGTGGCGAGATATTTGTTTGTATTTTTCACTTCGCAACAACCCATGAAAAAATGAACCATCTGTACCACAGAATAATACATTGTTTCTACACCTCTTAAATATGATGTTTTGTTTTATATAAGGAAGTTTTGAATGAATACATTTAATGGATACTAAAGAAAAGGTTTACATACTTTCTTCCACTTAAATAATTGTCAGCAATGTCACAAGCATTCTCATCAGAATACCAATTGCTTTCTTTAACATGTAAATATACCATCTTCAGAGTGAACTTCATTGAACCAAATACAGTTGCTCTCTGGTCTTTAAAATAAACTACAATGTAAGATACACACATAGGCAAACCACAACCCTGACATTCAGCTGTATGATCTGAATTTAGTTGTGAATGTAATTTCAAATTAGACTTTGCTTTCTTGTTTTTTAGAAAGACATGCAGCTTGAAAAACTGAATCACATTAATTTGGAACTAATCTTGACTGCGCTCTGGAACAGACTATTCACAGCCTGTCACTAAGAACTAAGTTATTTCTTTAGGAGTGCAGGAGTTCTCTGTTTGAAGTGTTCCAGCACCAAAGGAACCAGCTGTACAATCTGTGCCTTTGTCCAAGATACCAAGGTCAGTCAAAATTTGTTCAGCACATCCTGACTTCAGATTTGTTATGGATACCACAGAGAAGTTTACCATAGCAGATACAAAAAGCTACCCTACTGATATTGTTTGAAACCTGACAGGTTACAAGATTTGTGCATACTTCTCTTCCAGCTCAGAAACTCATTGAGCAATGTCACATAAGATGAAGAGTTTTACCTGAAACACAGAGATGGCACACACTGTAACTAGAATCACTATTCTGACGTCCACTTTTGGTGCCAATCTTCTGCTGTAGTAGTGATAATAGTGCCTGTAATACTCTTCAGGATGATCCAACATGTAGTCATAATCTTTACGTGTTTCTTCATCCTGCAAGATGACAGATGAAAAACACGCAAGAGTTCAGATTCATATTTTCACTTACTGAGTTGTATCTGTGTTTTACATCTCATTAATGATCAAGCTGTTATAAAGTTTGCAATAGCTTGATTTAAATGATGTACATCTAAAGCATGCAATAACACAACACAGGTTTTCAAGTCCCTTATCAACCTGATCTAAGTGGACCCGCTCTGAGCAGAGGGTTGGAGTAGAGACCTATGGAGGTCCCTTCCAGCCTAAATTATTCCAAGATTTTGTGGCATACAGAGAAAATTCTTTGGTCTTTTTCTTGTATTCTGGCATCCTAAATTAATTCATTCTAACACTCATCTACTCACAAACCAACCTGACAGATGTAGTCTTAACTACATATGCATGTAGTGTGTAAAGACATTTAACACTGAAATAAAGACAGGCAACTAAAATTCATAATAAGTACTTTTAGTATCAGAACTGGAATCCCAAATGGACTGTTGTTAATAAATATCTCTTAGTAAAAGATTTTCAGATGAACACTGTTGAAATTCTGATTTTCAAGTCTTTCAGAATTAGCTTACAGGGCTCTGGAATCTGTCCAGCGGAAGGCCATTTCAAAACCTCATTGTTCTCCTTTTCTTGAAGTTTTTCTTATTTTCACCCACATGATTAAGAGATGAGAAATGCAATTTTGTCAGTCACAATTATATCCCGTTTCTATCCCCAAAGTAGTTCTGTTGTTTTTACGTTTTTTTTCTCCCCAGCCTTAAAACACTTACAGGTTTCTTTCTTCCATTCCTTAGCTGTGTCTTTGCCAAGCCACATGTATTTTGCCATGATAAGCTTTCCTTACAGATCCCTTAATCCACTTAATTCACTTACTTTTTTATTTAAAGGTAAATCTCTTAAAAAAGTCTAGTCGATTTATTTTAAATACATAGGTGTTTTTTAAAATTAAAAAAAAAGCATTCTCCCCCATGCTCTTGGACTGGCTATTGAAAAACAGGTTTTTTCTTCTCCCTCACTGTTGGTAGAAGACAAGCTGACTAAGCCCACACAAAGGAAGGAAAACTGATTCTGTACAATCTGTTGCAATATGCATAAATGTTAATCCAAAAGATCTGATTTTTTTTTTCCCCAGGGACAGAAAACCTGTGAGATTCTTACAGCGTGAATTAACAAAGTTGGAGAGAATCCTGATTTTCAAACTGAGTCTCTTTTGATGTATACATCAAATCTAGATTGAGCAGATGAGAAGCAGCCACAGAGTAAGGGGTGGAGGAAATTATATACCTTTCAGCATTTTTCAAATCACCAGTTTTCTTCTCGCAAGGTATTAGTGCTTAACTTTGCTGCTTGCTATTGATTTGCAAGTATTTGTATGTAAAGATGTATAATTTTGCATGCAATACTTGCATGTAGAGATGTACAAATAAATTGTGATAAATAAAACAGGACAGAAATATGCCCCAGGATAATATTACGAGAACAGTTTTCCGCACCGTTTTGCTATCTAAACCGTTTCTAAACTACTTCGCTAAAACCAGGTCTGCCAGTCCGGATGCGCCCGGCTCAGCGCGCTGCGCGGAAGGGCGCCCGGCTGCCCGCGGGCGGCAGCAGCGCAGAGGAGCGCCAGGCGGGAGGAAGGCAGCGCAGAGCCCTCCGGGCGCGCCGGCGGCTCGCGGGCCGCGCGGCGACACCGGCACCGGCGGCACAGGAGGCTGCCTCGAGCTTCGCAGCGGCCGCACGCCTTTTTTGGGGACGTACCCTTGATTCTGCTCTTTAGCGGAACGAGGCGCCGCTCTCTCACCTTGAGGGTCTCGTAGGCGGTGGCGATGAGCAGGAACTTCTCGTGCGCCTCCGCCGCCGCCGCCGCCGGGGGCGGGTCGCCGCCCGCCGCCGCCTCGCCGCGGTACCGGTCGGGGTGGTACTTGCGGGCCAGCTGCCGGTAGGCGCGGGCGATCTCGGCCTTGCTCGCCTCGCGGCTGACGCCCAGCACGTCGTAGCACACGCGCCGCCCGCAGTACAGG
>NW_020448108.1:817217-826310 GCF_003343035.1 Apteryx rowi | reverse complement strand
GACGTGGCGCCACCGGCGGGCAGAGAGCGCGCGGTGGGCGGGGCCCGGCGGGGCAGCGGCCGTTGGCGGGGCGGGGGCCGGGGCTGCATCAGGTTAAACCCTTCCAGAGGGCCCGACAGAAGTAAAGCGGTGCAGAGCAAATGGAAGTGTTTTGATGAGCTCGAAGCCGTCCAACGTGCATCCTCGGGCGTACAGGCATTCGTGGTTGTGTGTCTGCAGCGAGGAGCTGCTTCCTTGCAGTTTTTGCAGGCACAGCTGGTCCTAGCACACATTAATACATAATTGCAGACAACAGGGAGGACATTTGGAAATGTCCCCTGAGCGCAGCTAGGTGTTACAAATTAGTATTATTTCAGTTTTGCTCATTACAGTGTTTGACTTGGGCAACTTTGCATCTCAAAATGGATTTGCCTCTGCTGTATCTTTGGTTCTTGGCAATTGATGTGGATTATAAATTGTGGCATTTTAAACTAATAAACCTTACTGTAAATTTTTGCTATGAGTTATAAGTATGATGACAGAAAAATGCACATGTTAAAATCTGGGTATTTGAAACACGTTTGGTCATTTGCTGTTTTAGATGACTATATAGAGTTATGGGTTCACAAGCTCAACAAAGTTGGAGCTCAAGTTTTTTGGTCATTCTTTTCTTTTTAAAGATTTTCTGATTTACCAACTATTACAAAAATTTTGACAAGCTAGGCTGTCCCCTGAATTTCTCATCTTTTTCTAACCTATAACCTTGTCCCAGAAATTAATACTTACTTTCTGAATTGAAAGAAGTGGAAATTTCACTTGCAATCCCTGTAAGCGACCTTCCTTTTTTTATGTCAGTATATTTCATTTTCTGTACTGGAAATCTCAGCAAGGTAGAATTTAGCTTTATGCATGTTATTTCTTGGCTGCTGTGCTTATCTTCCTCTATTTCTGCTCTTACTCCTTGCTCATATCAAATCTGGCCAATGAATCTGCTGATTTCTATCTCTATTTTAGTGACAGCTGTGCTTATTTGATACAGTCTCCAGGATTAATATCTACTACCTGTATTCAGCAAAGAATCCACTTTTCCTCTTCACCAGATCTGTATCCTTGAGCTCTGGTGACTATTCATACAGTTGGTAAACTTTCCATGAACTTTACTGTTGGTTTAAATTAATTTACTAATGAAACCAAGACAGAGCTAACTTGGTTTGTGTATGAAATTCTATTTTTTTTCTGATTTCTTACAACTTGATCTCTCAGAGCTTTAATAACAATGGTCCTCCTAGAAGAAGATGCAAATAGATGGAAAATCCATTAAATTTTAAAAATCAAAATGTTTTTAAAAAGATGAGGAATGAAGAATTAATCTTGGGAACTCCCCCTCCCCCCCCAAAAAAAAGGTCAGCTATTTCTAATCACAAATATGGTTAATGTTAATTTATCTATGACTAATGATCAGACGATTACTAGTGAATGCACTTTAGATCATTAGAGAATGCAAAAATTTTTTTGTCTCCATCATCATTTTCTCATTCTTCTTGTGTCTTCTTCTCATTCTTTAGTTTTTACTTGCCCCTTCTTCCAGGGAAGAATCTTTTGAAATACACCTGAACACATATTTAATTGCAGCCCAGTCTTGTAGAGTTCAGGTTTCACTATCCATTTTCTGTTGGATCAATGTGATCTAACTAGCAACCTGTAAAACACTGCTCTCTGACCTCCATCTTTTCTGTAGAAAGGATGGGGAAGATATGTTGGGAACCTTTCTTGTGCTGCTGTTGCGTGATGTATGTACCAGCTGTCATTGATGATAGGGCACAAGAAAGAGTCCTAAAATGAGGATTCGGCATCACAGCTGCTGTGGTAGGGCTGCCTTATTAGATATTTGTTACACAAAGATTTGTTTTGAAATGAGGACTATGTCTCTGTTTCAGTATAACTGGCAGGTACATTACCTCAATATTGGACCTTTCCCAGGAAAACTAGATTTATGCTTGATGCTAGAAATGACCTGCCACAAAAACGCTCTTCTCATCAGAGGACACATGCGGTTCTTCTGGTAGAACTGAGTATGTTTCTTACATTTCAGGCCTCCTCTGTCTCCTTTTTGCATTAATAGGTGTTCTTTCCCAACACTTAGCATCATTTCCTTGATAGATGGAGAAAGCCCAAATCTACTTCCTTGAATATTTCACCTCTTTTCAACTTGTTAGAGCCCTGCCTCTCAGCATTGGAAGCTGAGATTTAATTCCTCTGATCTTCGTCTTGACAACTAAAGCAAAATAATTCATTGGCAGTTTTGTCATTCAGTTCTTCAAGTTGGGAAGGAATCTGGTTCTTTGTATCACCTGAGGTTAGTTTCTGCAAAAATGAAGCTGTTCTGGAGTTGTGTTTAGAGTTCATTGACCATGAACCAGAGTTCATGCCCGCTGAGGCCACTGCTGATAGTACCTGCAGGCAGTAGTTCTGCTGACTGCGCATATTCGCACTAGCCCATTGACACCCCCGTACGTAGGGGGACAATATTTTGCATTTTGTTCACTGATGATAGTACAGGCAGACTCATAGAGAAGAACTTGCAGTTCCTGCTACCAGGGAAAATCATGTCAGAAACAAACCACAGAAAGACAAATTAATAAGTAATATAGTTGGTGCCAAAAGATTTACAGTCCATGTGGTTCCCAGTCAGTGGGGAAACATCTGAGACTCTGCAGTCACCATTAAAAAAACTGGCAAATAGGCACCACACTTTCTGCTGTAAATTACACTCCAGAAGTATCTTGTTTTAGAGTACTGACAATACATTCCTTAAAGTGATTACATTTGGTACTGATCAGCTCCGAAGAAAAATGGTGTGTGCTGGTTACGCCCTTCTCCCTCAGTCTTAGGCTTCATATAACAGCAGCCCCAGACTTGCATTTAAAGTGTCTTAGAATACAGATTTCTCTCTTTGGAATATATAATACCTCAGCAATAATAACCTTATAATAAAAAAAGAAAAAGGGGGTGTGGGGGGACAGATTCCTAAATATTTGTTTGCAGTCTCTCTTAACCCATAGCTACCTAAGAATCAGAGACAAATGCCTGAGAAGGCGCGCTCATCTGGCTATCCCCAGCAGTCATTCTTGGTGGTAGCAGTGGCTCTGTGGTCTCAATTTGAAGTTTGCACAGAGGATCATGGAGTGGTGGCTGAGGAAGCTGCAACTGCGGAGGTGGGTGGCAGGGGTCACTGATGATGGAGTTGTGACATGCTGCAGGCGGGGCAATGCCTTGTGGACACTTTCCATAGTTTGTAGGTCAAATGATGTCTTTTGCTTACGCGTCCAGGAGGTCAGCAGTTCCTGGGGAAGGAAAAAGAAGACTTAGGTCTTGGATCACAGCCAAGCTTCAGTAATGATTAATTTCACTTCCAAAGTGATCTATAAAAAATCTATACTCCTTTCCCTTAAAAGTGTTGCAAAGTAGCCCAGCTACTGAATGATGGATGTTGAATTCTCACCCGATCTCCAGAATGCCATGCTAAGCTGTTTGAGGCACCCTGATGGTGTTGGTTCAGTACAGAGGACTGTTCAAAACTTTTGTATAGCAGACTACCAATAGGTGTATGGTGGGAGTTTAAGGCTCACATGGCCTCCCATAAGTTTTTTCCTCAATTAGTACCACTGTTACACCATATGAGTTGTTCTTTAAGCAACCTGTTCCATGTTGCTACTATGCCATTACTCTGAGGTCGGTAGGGTAAGTGGAAAGTCCACTTAACTCCATCCTTGAGAGGCAATTCTTGTACTATTTTATTTTTAAAATGCAACCAATAGGTTGCATCTGACTGTATCTCTTGTGGCATTGGGTGCATAGCAAACCATCAGTTTAATCCTGCTATAGTCACCAATCTGGATGCAGTGTGTGTGTAGGGTAAACATTGTCCAAAGTGCTCACTGCTATAACTCTCATCACAATAAATTTGCACCCCTTGGAGATATGTATCATAGGTCCCATGTACTCTATTTGCCAAGTACCCTAAATGACTTTTCCTTCCCTAAGGTTTGCTTGTTGTTGACTTTTGACAAGATAATCCTTCATTTGATTACCAAATCCACAGGTTTTCACCTTATGAACTGCTTGTTGCTTAGTAATTGGCCAGCCTTGCTGCATGCTGACAGAGGTTATATGCTCTACTGTGTCCCAACCATGCATGCAGCATTTACCTTGCCATTCAGTACTCAAAGTAGAAGAAAATCCTGTTGCATTTATGCTGGCCAGGTGGGCAGCCATATTGGCCACTAGAGTGGTATTTTTCTGATGTGCTGCTACGTACATATAGTAATAGGGTGGGAGTTAATGGCACCATGCATTTGCTCCCAACATTCCCTTACCCAAACATCTCGAATCCCTATCTGCCAATTGTGTTTTGCCCAATTTCCTACCATTGCGTAGCACCAGCCCAAACAGCATAAGAATCAGTGTATATGGTCTGTGCACCATTTCTGAGAGCCAGGACCACAGCAGAGAGCTCAGCTAACTCAGCAGAACCTTCTGTTTGCTCAGTCACTGTGCACTTACTGGCTACAGATACAGCATCAGCTGTTGCTTGCCATTTACCCTGTATTTTGCAAGCACTTCTGTCAGTAAACCAGACACCATCTGGTCAACGGGGGTTGAATTCACAGGCATCTTGGATAGGAAAGCATGGTGGCTCCATGTATTCAATGGGCATGCCGATATGCTCCACAGCTTCAGTAACATTATTCTCTGTAGTTAAACCATCTGTGGTTACACAATGATGGATATTATAAGGCCCACCTTTGTACAGTGGTCTTATGTGCTACCCCTAAAGGTAGTGGTTTACCAGCAAACACGAGCTTAAGAATAGGTATTGGAACATGCAGTTTTACAGTCCTTCCTTAGGCCAAGGTTTCAGTTGCTACTAGCCCTTCATAAGCTGCTAATAGCACATTTTCAAAAATCTAGTAGTTGTGTTGAGCAATCTGCCACGATTTGGAGCCAAAAGGAATAGGGCACTCCTTGGGACCAGGAAGACCTTGTTGCCATAGTCCCCACCAATACCTCTTCTCTCCACCTGGATATGTAGCGAGAGGGGCCGCGTGGGGTGAACGGGTCCCTGTGATTGAGATACACTCACGTTTTCCTTTAAAAAGTCCATGGCCTCTTCATGTTGTGGGGTCCATTCCCAGATTGCATTTTTCCTTAGTAAGTTATAGAGTGGTTGGGCTATTATACTAAATCCCAGAATATGCGCCCTTGAAAATCCTGAACTCCTAGTAACTCCTCCTTATTCTCGGGGATAGTAACTGTTGGATTTCTTATAGCACTTCAGTGTAGACTGTTTTTCTCCCACCTATGCATCTGACTCCTAAAAAGGTGCCTTCCTGACTAGATCCTTGCTTCTTTCCTTCCAGTACCTCTTCCCCAAAGATGTGCTATAATAATGTTCATGGCCTGTTTTACAGATTCTGCAGGGTGGCCACTTATTAGGACGTCGTGTATATACTGTACGACACTGACCTCTTGTGGTAATTTTCATGCTTCTAGTTCTTTAGCCAATATCACATGAGCAATGGGTAGGATATGTTTAAAACCTTGCAGTAAGCGAGTAAACATATACGGAAGTCTCTTTCAGGTGAAAGCAAATTTCTATCTGTCTCTGGTAGTGGGATCATAAAAAAATCATATATTTCACACCTATAGTCATCACTCATGGAAAAGCATGTTTGTTAAGAGAATTGACTGTTATATTGGGAACAGCTGCAGTAAGCAGTTTGGTGATGCTGTTCAGGGCTCTATAATCCACTTGCCATTAGGTTTCTTTACAGGCCATACAGGAGAATTGTAAGGGGAATGAGACTTGAAAATGATTCACTCTTTTTTCCAGCTGTTTTATCAATTCAGTAAAAGGACAGATGGCATCAGAAGGTAATTTGTACTGTGGAATATGAACTAGTTTGCTGCATGGTAGAGGAGCAGCCATCTGAAACAAGCTCATGGTTAAGGGTGTGTCAATGTGGGGTAAATTTTGGGGCCAACAGAGTGGTGTCTCTATTTCCCATTTCTCCCACAAGTCCACCAAACACAGGCCCTTCAATACATCCATACCTGAGATATTGCAGGACCTAGAAGCAAGGTCAGGCAAACTGTCAGTCCATTAGACAGAATTAATTTAGCCCTGACCAGGGGGTGGGTAGTGACTTGTCCATTGATACCTACAATAGAAACTGTTTGCTGAGGGGAGGCTGCTCTTTATAAGTGTCTTTATTTAACATTGAAATTTGAGCTCCTGTGTCAATGAGAAATGATGTGAAGTAACAATCATTAACTGTGACCATCATATTGGAACTTGAATCCTTAGAAGTGGGAATGATAGCCGCTAGTACTGCCACTGAATCAAGCTCCTACCCTTGTTTCCCATATATTCACAGTCTAGGTTCAGATTCGGATATCTCCCTGAGCTCATGTTCCTAGTATTCTCTGCCCTACTAGTCATTACTTTATTAAATTGTTCAGTGTCTCCCCTATCCCCGATCCAGGTCCCAGAGGATTATCATGAGGAGTTGATGAGAGAAATCCAGCCAATTGCCATAAAATGGGAACTGGCAGCCTATTTAACTGACTTGGAGACAGCCCTTTATCTAAACACATTTTCCATAGTTTCTTACATTCAGTAGTGACCAGGGGTGCTCCCCAATTTCCCCATTTTGCTTTTCCATTTGGCATAGAGATGGGTCTTTTCCATTAAATTTACTTTAGCCGACGTTCTCCACTGGTTGCTATTTAAGCCTGCCTTAATGGCTAAGGCTAATGATTTCAGCAGTCCCTCTGCTCCCTTTGCTATGTCCTGGCTCACAAATAACCATCCAGGGATTCAGTTCTGCAGAAGGGCATTGTCTGGCACCTGGGCAATAGCTAGTGGTCCTCCCAGTTTGGCTAAAATAGCAGTTTTCAGCAAGGCAGCTTGTAGACCAGCTGCTAAGTTCCGTGGCCACGTGTTTCTTCCCCCATAATCAGTAGGATATAAAGTGCGTCCCCACTGTAAAGTGCTCTTCCATAAGCGACTTGTAATATTGGGGTAATATCTAATAATATTCCGAGACCTAAGGCTAATGATCAAGATTCATCCAGGGTAAGATGGAGCTGGTCAGCTCCATCTGTTAGCCATCCCACGGGTGTTTCCCCTCCAGGTCTAAGGCAGAAAAATCTTCAGTAATTTATTAAAGGGCAGGTGGGTTTTGTGCCCCCACGGGCATGCCCTGTTGTTTGGTCTTAGTTACTGGTACCGAAAGGGTGGTGAGTGGCGGAATTGTCCCCTTTATCACGAAGGGATGGGATCAGGATCCGGTGAACCCCAAATATTCCCATCCCCATAGTCATTGTACATGGCACAATAGACTTTTACTGGGTCTACAGTAGTGGCTTCCAGCAACCTTCTCCTGCACCCTTCAGCTTCCGTAGTTACCTGGGGCTGGAGTTTTGAATCAAGCAATTCAATTTGCATTTCTAATTGTCTACACTTTACTTCCCAAGTATTCTTTCCATTTTTCTCCTTCTCATTCTCTTTTTTCAATTGCACGGTCTCCCCCTTAACTCATCAATCTTGCCTGTTGTTGGTCTAAGACAAGGGCCTAGCAGCCAGCACACAGCATCTTTCCCTTTTCCCTTCCTTAACTTACAACAAGCCTGCCAGCAGTCAAACTCATGCCAAAATTCATCAACATTTGTGCAGTGACTCTTGATCCAAGACAAATCCCACTTAAGGTTTTGCCATCCCTCTTTCTCAAATTTATCTCCCAGTTGTTGCCACTCACTGTTTAGTTTTTGTCACCATCACACACACACAGAGAACACACACACACACACACACTTTCTCTACACTCACACAACTGCCCAAAGCACCTTGTGCCTGCCAAGAGAACATGTCTGAGAGAGATCCCACTTCTGACACTAACAAATGTCACGGTTCATTTGGATCTCTCACATTTACAGGATAATGTACTGTGTAAACCAAACTTTATTTCATTAGGTAAAAAGCAAACAGGGGCTCAATCACTTTTCAACAGACTAGCCCCAATTATTAATTCTTTGTTACTCCGTTAATTCCTTAATTTGCATGCTTATGAGCAAAATGCTAACCTAGCTGATGGTGAGCCCTCATCCCTCCTCCTCCGTCATGATGCGAGCACCCGCTGAATTACACTGGGAAGCAAGAGAGCCTCAGCAGTCCAGCTGCTGATGGATTCCCTTCAAAGGCTGTTTGGGGTATTTGTACCTTCCAGCTCGGAAGTTTGGTCTAACCATCTCTATTGGTTGTTTCAGCTGTGGGCAAGAATTTACTTAGTCTGAAGAGTTCCAGTCTCATCAGAAACTATCAACCAGTTACTTTTGCAAAACTGCAAGGACAGAAGACACTCTTTTCTGCTCTGGAGTATCTGGCATATGTTGCTATAGTGCTGCTCTTGCTTTACGGTGCTGCTCTCAGCGTAGACCAGGCCTCAACACGAGCTGTGTGTTAGGCCCGAAGCCTGAGCCCGTCCAGAGAAGAGCCACAGCCCCGCACCTCGCAGGGCTGAGCCACGCAGCGGGCAGAGCCGTGCTCTGCTCCCGGCAGGGCTGCGCCACGCCGCAGGGCTGTGGCACGCTGCAGGCCGCGCCGTGCCCGGGCGGCGAGGAGGAGCCGCCGCAGGCAGAGCAGAGCAGAGCAGAGCAGGGCCGGGCACGGCAGGGCCCGGCAGCGCCGCAGCCCGCTCGGCTCGCTGGCCCATTCTCCTCCGCCGCCCCTTCTGCGAGAGCGGCAGACGAGCGCCCGCGCCGCCATGGAGGTCAGCATGGACTCGGGTCAGTGCTCCCGCCGCGGCACTCCCCTGCGCGGGCCCTGGGGCCGAGGGCGGCGGCGCCCTGCCTCGGCTCTTTCTAAATATAAAACGGCGGCGGCGGCGGCAGAGAGAGAGGAAGGGCGGGCGGGCGAGCGAGCGAGCGAGCGAGCGAGCGCCCGGCCGCCCGGCCGCCCGCCCTGCGCGCGGTCTCCCATGGTGGCTGGCGCCGGGGAGCCGCAGGGAGCAGCCGCCGCCGCAGCAGGAGGAGGAGGAGGAGGGAGCGCGGCCC